>NW_027596853.1:0-143678 GCF_964194155.1 Cetorhinus maximus
GTGAAAAACCGTTTCCCATTTTTACTGCTTTCATTTCGTATTAGTCCCTTCAAACTCCCGGTGATCTCACTCTCAGTCCCTTCAAACTCCCCGTGATCTCACTCTCAGTCCCTTTAACCACCCCGTGATCTCACTCTCAGTCCCTTTAACCTCACGGTGATCTCACTCTCAGTCCCTTTAACCTCCCCGTGATCTCACTCTCAGTCCCTTTAACCACCCCGTGATCTCACTCTCTGTCCCATTAACGACCCCGTGATCTCACTCTCTGTCCCTTCAACATCCCCGTGATCTCACTCTCTGTCCCTTCAACATCCCCGTGATCTCACTCTCTGTCCCATTAACATCCCCGTGATCTCACTCTCTGTCCCTTTAACCTCACCGTGCTCTCACTCTCTGTCCCTTTAACCTACCTGTGATCTCACTCTCTGTCCCATTAACATCCCCGTGATCTCACTCTCTGTCCCTTTAACCTCACCGTGCTCTCACTCTCTGTCCCTTTAAACTCCCCGTGATCTCACTCTCTGTCCCTTTAACCTCACCGTGCTCTCACTCTCTGTCCCTTTAAACACCCTCTGATCTCACTCTCTGTCCCTTTAACCTACCCGTGATCTCACTCACTGTCCCTTTAAACTCCCCGTGATCTCACTCTCTGTCCCTTTAAACGCCCCCTGATCTCACACTCTGTCCCTTTAACCTCCCCGTGATCTCACTCACTGTCCCTTTTAACTCCCCGTGATCTCACTCTCTGTCCCTTTAAATTTCCTGTGATCTCACTCGCTATCCCTTAAACCTCCCCGTGATATCACTCTCTGTCCAATTAACCACCCCCTGATCTCACTCTCTGTCCCTTTAACCTCCCCATGATCTCACTCTCTGTCCCTTTAACCTCCCCGTCATCTCACTCTCTGTCCCTTTAACCTCCCCGTGATCTCACTCTCTGTCCTTCTAACCTCACCGAGATCTCACTTTATGTCCCTTTAACCTGTCCGTGATCTCACTCTCCGTCCATTTAACCTCCCCGACATCTCACTCTCTGACCCTTTAACCTCCCCGTGATCTCACTCTCTGTCCCTTTAACCTCCCCGTGATCTAACCCTCTGTCCCTTTAACCTACCTGTGATCTCACTCTCTGTCCCTTAAAAGCCCCTGTGATCTCACTCTCTGTCCTTTTAACCTCGCCAAGATCTCATTCTCTGTCCCTTTAACCTCCCCGTGATCTCACTCTTTGTCCCTTTAACCTCCCCCTGATCTCACTCTCTGTCACTTTAACTATCCCTGTGATCTCATTTTCTGACCCTTTAACTGTCCCCCTGATCTCACTCTCTGTCCCTTTCACTAATGCCCTAATCTCACACTCTGTCCCTTTAACTGTCCCCGATGATCTCACTCTCGGACCATTTAACCTCCCCGTGATCTCACCATCTGTCCCTTTAACCTCCCCGTGATCTCAGTCTCTGTCCCTTTAACCTCCCCGTGACCTCACTCTCAGTCCCTTTAACCTACCCATGATCTCACAGTCTGTCCCTTTAACATTCCCCTGATCTCACCATCTGTCCATTTAACCTCCCCGTGATCACACTCTCTGTCCCTTTAACGTCCCCGTGATATAACTCTCTGTCTCTTTAACGTCCCCATGATCTCACAGTCTGTCCCTTTAACATTCCCGTGATCTCACCCTCGGTCCATTTAACCTCCCCGTGATTTTCCACTCTGTCCCTTTAACCTCCCTCTGATATCACTCTGTCACTTTAAACACCCCGTGATCTCACTCTCTGTCCTGTTAACCTCCCCCTGATCTCACTCTCTGTCCCTTTATCCTCCCCGTGATCTCACTCTCCGTCCCTTTAACCTCCCCGTGATCTCAGTCTCTGTCCCTTTAACCTCCCCGTAATCTCACTCTCTGTCCCTTTAACCTCCCGTAATCTCTCTCTGTCGCTTTAACCTCCCCGTAATCTCAATCTCTCCCTTTAACCTTCCCTGATCTCATTATCTGTTCCTTTAACTGTCCCCCTGATCTCAATTTCTGTCCCTTTAACAGTTCCCTTGGTACGACACTCAGTCCCTTTAACCTCCCCATGATCTCACAGTCTGTCCCTTTAACATTCCCGTGATCTCACCCTCTGGCCATTTTACCTCCCCGTTATCACACTCTCTGTCCCTTTAACGTCCCCGTGATATCACTCTCTGTCCCTTTCACCTCCCCATGATCTCACAGTCTGTCCCTTTAACATTCCCGTGATCTCACTTTCTGTCCTATTAACCTCACCGTGATCTCACTCTCTGTCCCTTTAACCTCCCCGTGATCTCACTCTCTGTCCCTTTAACCTCCCCGTGATCTCACTCTCTGTCCCTTTAACCTCCCCGTGATCTCACTCTCTGTCCCTTTAACCTCCCCGTGATCTCACTCTCTGTCCCTTTAACCTCCCTGTGATCTCATTCTCTGTCCCTTTCACCTCCACGTGATCTCACTCACTGTCCCTTTAACCTCCCCGTGATCTCACTCTCTGTCCCTTCAACCTCCCCATGATTTCCCTCTCTTTCCCTTTAACCTCCCTCTGATATCATTCTCTGTCACTTTAAACACCCCGTGATCTCACTCTCTGTCCTGTTAACCTCCCCCTGATCTCACTCTCCGTCCCTTTAACCTTCCTGTGATCTCAGTCTCTGTCCCTTTAACGTCCACGTGATCTCGCACTCTGATCCTTTAACGTCCTCGTGATCTCACAGTCTGTCCATTTAACATCCCCGTCATCTAACTCTCTGTCACTTTAACCTCCCCGTGCGCTCACTCTCTGTCCCGTTAAACTTCCCGTTATCTCACTCTCTTTCCCTTTAAACGTCCCCTGATCTCACACTCTGTCGTTTTAACCACCCCATGATCTCAATCTCTGTCGCTGTGACCACCCCATGATGTCACTCTCATTCACTTTAAACTCTACGTGATCTCACTCTCTCTCCCTTTAACCTGCCCGTGATCCCACTCATTGTCCATTTAAACTCCTTGTGATCTCAATCTCTGTCCCTTTAACCTCCCCGTGATCTAACTCTCTGTCCCTTTAACCTCCCCATTATCTCACTCTCTGTCCCTTTAACCTCCCCGTGGTCTCACTCTCTGTCCCTTTAACCTCCCCGTGATCTCACTCACTGTCCCTTTAACCTCCCCGTGAAATCACCCTCTGTCCCTTTAACCTCCCCGTGATCTCACTCTCTCTCCCTTTAACATTCCCGTGATCTCACTCTGTCCCTTTAACCTTCCCTGATCTCAATTTCTGTCCATTTAACTGTTCCTTTGATAGCACTCTCAGTCCCTTTAACTGGCCCCCGATCTCACACTCTGTCCCTATAATAGTCCCTGCTCTCTCTCTGTCCCTTCAGCTGTCGCTGATATCACTCTTTGTCCCTTTAAGTGTCCCCCTGATCTCCTTCTCAGTCCCTTTAACTGTCCCTGATCTGACTCTCTGTCCCTATAACTGTCCCTAATCTCAATCTCTGTCCCATTAACATTCCAGTTATCTCAGCCTCTGTCCCTTTAACCTCCCCGTGATCTCACACTCTGTCCCTTTAACCTCCCCTTGATATCACTCTCAGTCCCTTTAACCTCCCCATGATCTCACAGTCTGTCCCTTTAACATTCCCCTGATCTCACCCTCGGTCCATTTAACCTCCCCGTGATCTCACTCTCTGTCCATTTAACCTCCCCGTGATCTCACTCTCTGTCCCTTTAACCGCCCCGTGATCTTACTCTCTGTCCCTTTAACCTACCTGTGATCTCACTCTCTGTCCCTTAAAAGCCCCTGTGATCTCACTCTCTGTCCTTTTAACCTCGCCAAGATCTCATTCTCTGTCCCTTTAACCTCCCCGTGATCTCACTCTTTGTCCCTTTAACCTCCCCCTGATCTCACTCTCTGTCACTTTAACTATCCCTGTGATCTCATTTTCTGACCCTTTAACTGTCCCCCTGATCTCACTCTCTGTCCCTTTCACTAATGCCCTAATCTCACACTCTGTCCCTTTAACTGTCCCCGATGATCTCACTCTCGGACCATTTAACCTCCCCGTGATCTCACCATCTGTCCCTTTAACCTCCCCGTGATCTCAGTCTCTGTCCCTTTAACCTCCCCGTGACCTCACTCTCAGTCCCTTTAACCTACCCATGATCTCACAGTCTGTCCCTTTAACATTCCCCTGATCTCACCATCTGTCCATTTAACCTCCCCGTGATCACACTCTCTGTCCCTTTAACGTCCCCGTGATATAACTCTCTGTCTCTTTAACGTCCCCATGATCTCACAGTCTGTCCCTTTAACATTCCCGTGATCTCACCCTCGGTCCATTTAACCTCCCCGTGATTTTCCACTCTGTCCCTTTAACCTCCCTCTGATATCACTCTGTCACTTTAAACACCCCGTGATCTCACTCTCTGTCCTGTTAACCTCCCCCTGATCTCACTCTCTGTCCCTTTATCCTCCCCGTGATCTCACTCTCCGTCCCTTTAACCTCCCCGTGATCTCAGTCTCTGTCCCTTTAACCTCCCCGTAATCTCACTCTCTGTCCCTTTAACCTCCCGTAATCTCTCTCTGTCGCTTTAACCTCCCCGTAATCTCAATCTCTCCCTTTAACCTTCCCTGATCTCATTATCTGTTCCTTTAACTGTCCCCCTGATCTCAATTTCTGTCCCTTTAACAGTTCCCTTGGTACGACACTCAGTCCCTTTAACCTCCCCATGATCTCACAGTCTGTCCCTTTAACATTCCCGTGATCTCACCCTCTGGCCATTTTACCTCCCCGTTATCACACTCTCTGTCCCTTTAACGTCCCCGTGATATCACTCTCTGTCCCTTTCACCTCCCCATGATCTCACAGTCTGTCCCTTTAACATTCCCGTGATCTCACTTTCTGTCCTATTAACCTCACCGTGATCTCACTCTCTGTCCCTTTAACCTCCCCGTGATCTCACTCTCTGTCCCTTTAACCTCCCCGTGATCTCACTCTCTGTCCCTTTAACCTCCCCGTGATCTCACTCTCTGTCCCTTTAACCTCCCCGTGATCTCACTCTCTGTCCCTTTAACCTCCCTGTGATCTCATTCTCTGTCCCTTTCACCTCCACGTGATCTCACTCACTGTCCCTTTAACCTCCCCGTGATCTCACTCTCTGTCCCTTCAACCTCCCCATGATTTCCCTCTCTTTCCCTTTAACCTCCCTCTGATATCATTCTCTGTCACTTTAAACACCCCGTGATCTCACTCTCTGTCCTGTTAACCTCCCCCTGATCTCACTCTCCGTCCCTTTAACCTTCCTGTGATCTCAGTCTCTGTCCCTTTAACGTCCACGTGATCTCGCACTCTGATCCTTTAACGTCCTCGTGATCTCACAGTCTGTCCATTTAACATCCCCGTCATCTAACTCTCTGTCACTTTAACCTCCCCGTGCGCTCACTCTCTGTCCCGTTAAACTTCCCGTTATCTCACTCTCTTTCCCTTTAAACGTCCCCTGATCTCACACTCTGTCGTTTTAACCACCCCATGATCTCAATCTCTGTCGCTGTGACCACCCCATGATGTCACTCTCATTCACTTTAAACTCTACGTGATCTCACTCTCTCTCCCTTTAACCTGCCCGTGATCCCACTCATTGTCCATTTAAACTCCTTGTGATCTCAATCTCTGTCCCTTTAACCTCCCCGTGATCTAACTCTCTGTCCCTTTAACCTCCCCATTATCTCACTCTCTGTCCCTTTAACCTCCCCGTGGTCTCACTCTCTGTCCCTTTAACCTCCCCGTGATCTCACTCACTGTCCCTTTAACCTCCCCGTGAAATCACCCTCTGTCCCTTTAACCTCCCCGTGATCTCACTCTCTCTCCCTTTAACATTCCCGTGATCTCACTCTGTCCCTTTAACCTTCCCTGATCTCAATTTCTGTCCATTTAACTGTTCCTTTGATAGCACTCTCAGTCCCTTTAACTGGCCCCCGATCTCACACTCTGTCCCTATAATAGTCCCTGCTCTCTCTCTGTCCCTTCAGCTGTCGCTGATATCACTCTTTGTCCCTTTAAGTGTCCCCCTGATCTCCTTCTCAGTCCCTTTAACTGTCCCTGATCTGACTCTCTGTCCCTATAACTGTCCCTAATCTCAATCTCTGTCCCATTAACATTCCAGTTATCTCAGCCTCTGTCCCTTTAACCTCCCCGTGATCTCACACTCTGTCCCTTTAACCTCCCCTTGATATCACTCTCAGTCCCTTTAACCTCCCCATGATCTCACAGTCTGTCCCTTTAACATTCCCCTGATCTCACCCTCGGTCCATTTAACCTCCCCGTGATCTCACTCTCTGTCCATTTAACCTCCCCGTGATCTCACTCTCTGTCCCTTTAACCGCCCCGTGATCTTACTCTCTGTCCCTTTAACCACCCCGTGATCTCATTCACAGTCCCTTTAACCTCCCCGTGATCTCAATCTCTGTCCCTTTCACCTCCACGTGATCTCACTCGCTGTCCCATTAACCTCCCCGTGATCTCAATCTCTGTCCCTTTAACCTCCCCGTGATTTCCCTCTCTGTCACTTTAGCCTCCCTCTGATATCACACTTTCACTCTAAACACCCCGTGATCTCACTCTCTGTCGATTTATCCTCCCCGTGATCTCACTCTCCGTCCCTTTAACCGCCCCCTGATCTCACTCTCTGTCCCTTTATCCTCCCCGTGATCTCACTCTCCGTCCCTTTAACCTCCCCGTGATCTCAGTCTCTGTCCCTTTAACCTCCCCTCATCTCATTCTCTGCTTTTTAACTGAACCCCTGATCTCAATCTCTGTCCCTTTAACTGTTCCCTTGATAGCACTCTCAATCCCTTTAACTGGCGCCCGATCTCACTCTCTGTCGCTATGATAGTCCCTGCTCTCTCTCTGTCCCTTCAGCTGTCATTGATATCACTCTTTGTCCCTTTAAGTGTCCCCCTGATCTCCTTCTCAGTCCCTTTAACTGTCCCTGATCTGACTCTCTGTCCCTATAACTGTCCCTGATCTCACTCTCTGTCCCTTTATCCTCCCCGTGATCTCACTCTCCGTCCCTTTAACCTCCCCCTGATCTCACTCTATGTCCCTTTATCCTCCCCGTGATCTCACTCTCTGTCCCTTTAACCTCCCCGTGATCTCAGTCTCTGTCCCTTTAACCTCCCCGTAATCTCACTCCCTGTCCCTTTAACCTTCCCGTGATCTCACTCTGTCCCTTTAACCTCCCCTCATCTCATTCTCTGTTCTTTTAACTGACCCCCTGATCTCAATCTCTGTCCCTTTAACTGTCCCTGATCTCACCCTCTTCCATTTAACCTCCCCGTGATCCCACTCTCTGTCCCTTTAACGTCCCCGTGATCTCACCCTCTGTCCATTTCACCTCCCCGTGATCTCACTCTCTGTCCTTTTAACCTCCCGTGATCTCACTCTCTGCCCCTTTAACTTCCCTGTGATCTTGCTCTCTGTCGCTTTAACCTCCCCGTAATCTTTCTCTTTCCATTTAACTTCCCAGTGATCTCACTCTCTGTCCCTTTAACTTCCCTGATTTAGCACTCTGTTCCTTTAATCTACCCGTGATCTCAGTGTCTATCCCTTTAACCTCCCCGTCTTCTCACTCTCTGTCCCTTTAACCTCCCCGTGATCTCACTCTCTGTTCCTTTAACCTCCCCGTGATCTAGCTCTCTGTCCCTTTAACTTACCCGTGATCTCACTCTCTGTCCCTTTAACATCCTAGTGATCTCACTCTCTATCCCTTTAACCTTCCTGATCTAGATCTCTGTCACGTTAACCTCCCCGTAATCTCATTCTCTGTCCCTTTAATCTTCCCGTGATCTTAATCTCTGTCACTTTCACGTCCCCGTAATCTCATTCTCTGTCCCTTTAATCTTCCCGTGATCTCACTCTCTGTCCCTTTAAAACTCCCCGTGATCTAACTCTCTGTCCCTTTAACCTCCCCGTGATCTCAATCTCTGTCTTTTTAACCACCCCGTGATCTCACTCTCTGTCCCTTTAACCTTCCTGATTTAGCTCTCTGTCCATTTAACCTCCCCGTGATCTAAATCTCTGTCCGTTTAACTTCCCAGTGATCTCACTCTCCGTCCCATTAACCTCCCCGTGATCTCACTCTCTATCCCATTAACCTCCCCGTGAACTCACTCTCTGTCCCTTTAACCTCGCCGTGATCTAACTCTCTCTCCCTTTAACCTCCCTGTAATCTCATTCTCTGTCCCTTTAACCTCCCCGTGACCTCACTCTCATTCCTATTAACCACCCCCTGATCTCACTCTCTGTCCGTTTAACCTCCCCGTGATCTCACTCACTTTGCCATAAACCTCCCCGTGATCTCACTCTCTGTCCCTTTAAACTCCAGGTGATCTCACTCTATGTCCCTTTAAAGCTCCCCGTCATCTCACTCCCTGTCCTTCTAACCTCCCCGAAATCTCACTTTATGTCCCTTTAACCAGTCCGTAATCTCACTCTCCGTCTATTTAACCTCCCCGAGATCTCACTCTCTGACCCTTTAACCTCCCCGTGATCTCACACTCCATCCCTTTAACCACCCCGTGATCTCACTCTCTGTCCCTTTAACCTCCCCGTGATCGAACCCTCTGTCCCTTTAACCTACCTGTGATCTCACTCTCTGTCCCTTAAAAGCCCCTGTGATCTAACTCTCTGTCCTTCTCATCCCTTTAACTGTCCCTGATCTGACTCTCTGTCCCTATAACTGTCCCTAATCTCAAACACTGTCCCATTAACATTCCCGTGATCACACCCTCTGTCCCTTTAACCTCCCCGTGATCTCAGTCTCTGTCCCTTTAACCTCCCCGTGATCTCACTCTAAGTCCCTTTAACCTCCCCATGATCTCACAGTCTGTCCCTTTAACATTCCCCTGATCTCACCATCTGTCCATTTAACCTCCCAGTGATCACACTCTCTGTCCCTTTAACGTCCCCGTGATCTAACTCTCTGTCCCTTTAACCTCCCCGTGATCTCCCTCTCTGTCCCTTTAACCTCCCCGTGATCTCACTCTCTGTCCCTTTAAGCTCCCCGTCATCTCACTCATTGTCCCTTTAACCTCCCCGTGATCTGATTCTCTGTCCCTTCAACCTCCCCATGATCGCACTCAATGTCCCTTTAACCAACCCGTGATCTCATTCTCTGTCCCTCTAGCTCCCGGTGATATCACTCACTGTCCCTTTAACCTCCCCGTGATCTCACTCTCTGTCCCTTTAACCTCCTCGTGATATCACTCTCTGTCCCTTTAACCGCACCGTGATATCACTATCTGTCCCTTTAACCTCCCCGTGATCTCATTCTCTGTCACTTTACCCTCCCCATGATATCACACTCTGTCCCTTTACACTTCCCCTGATCTAAATCTCTGTCCCTTTAACCTCACCGTGATCTCACTCTCGGTCCCTTTAACCTCCCCGTGATCTCACTCTCTATGCCTTAAACCTCCCCATGATATCACTTTCTGTCCCTTTAAACTCCCCGTGATCTTACACTCTATCCCTTTAACTTCCCCGTGATCTCACCCTCTGTCCCTTTAACTTCTCCGTGATCTCACTCGCTGTCCCTTTAATTCCCCGTTATCTCACTCTCTGTCCCATTAACCTCCCCATGATCTCATTCTCTGTCCCTTTAGCCTCCCCGTGATCTCACTCTCAGTCCCTTTACTCTCCCCGTGATCTCAATCTCTGTGCCTTTAACTTCCCCGTGAGATCTCCCTCTGTCCATTTAACGTCCCAGTGATCTCACTCTGTCCCTTTAATCTCCCCGTGATCTCATTCATTGTACCTTTCACCTACCCGTGATCTCACTATCTCTCCCATTAACCTCCCCGTGATCTCACTCTCTCTCCCTTTAAACTCCCCGTGATCTCTCTCAGTCCCATTAACCTCCCCGTTATCTCACGCTCTGTCCCTTTAACCTCCCCGTGATCTCACTCTCAGTCCCTTTATCCTCCCCGTGATCTCAATCTCGGTGCCTTTAACCTCCCCGTGAGATCACCCTCTGTCCATTTAACGTCCCAGTGATCTCACTCTGTCCCTTTAATCTTCCCGTGATCTCAATCACTGTCCCTTTAACCTCCCCGTGATCACACTCTCTGTCCCTTTAACCTCCCCGTGATATCACTCTCTGTCCCTTTAACTTCCCCGTGATCTCATTCACTGTCCCTTTAATTCCCCGTTATCTCACTCTCTGTCCCTTTAAAATCCCCGTCATCTCACTCTCTGTCATTTAATCTCTCCGTGATCTCACTCTCTGTCCATTTAATCTCCCCGTCATTTAACTCTCTGTCCCTTTAACCTCCCCGTGATCTCACTCTCTGTCCTTTTAATCTCCCCGTCATTTAACTCTCTGTCCCTTTAACCTCCCCGTGATCTCACTCTCTGTCCTTTTAACCTCCCCGTGATCTCACTCTCTGTCCCTTTAACTTCCCCGTGATCTTGCTCTCTGTCGCTTTAACCTCCCCGTAATCTCTCTCTTTCCCTTTAACTTCCCAGTGATCTCACTCTCTGTCCCTTTAACTTCCCTGATTTAGCACTCTGTTCCTTTAATCTCCCCGTGATCTCAGTGTCTATCCCTTTAACCTCCCCGTCTTCTCACTCTCTGTCCCTTTAACCTCCCCGTGATCTCACTCTCTGTTCCTTTAACCTCCTCGTGATATCACTCTCTGTCCCTTTAACCGCACCGTGATATCACTCTCTGTCCCTTTAACCTCCCCGTGATCTCATTCTCTGTCCCTTTACCCTCCCCATGATATCACTCTCTGATCCTTTACACTTCCCCTGATCTAAATCTCTGTCCCTTTAACCTCCCCGTGATCTCACTCTCGGTCCCTTTAACCTCCCCGTGATCTCACTCCCTATGCCTTAAACCTCCCCATGATATCACTTTCTGTCCCTTTAAACTCCCCGTGATCTTACTCTCTATCCCTTTAACTTCCCCGTGATCTCACCCTCTGTCCCTTTAACTTCTCCGTGATCTCACTCGTGTCCCTTTAATTCCCCGTTATCTCACTCTCTGTCCCATTAACCTCCCCATGATCTCATTCTCTGTCCCTTTAGCCTCCCCGTGATCTCACTCTCAGTCCCTTTACTCTCCCCGTGATCTCAATCTCTGTGCCTTTAACTTCCCCGTGAGATCTCCCTCTGTCCATTTAACGTCCCAGTAATCTCACTCTGTCCCTTTAATCTTCCCGTGATCTCATTCTCTGTACCTTTCTCCTACCCGTGATCTCGCTATCTGTCCCATTAACCTCCCCGTTATCTCACGCTCTGTCCCTTTAACCTCCCCGTGATCTCACTCTCAGTCCCTTTATCCTCCCCGTGATCTCAATCTCTGTGCCTTTAACCTCCCCGTGAGATCTCCCTCTGTCCATTTAACGTCCCAGTGATCTCACTCTGTCCCTTTAATCTTCCCGTGTTCTCAATCACTGTCCCTTTAACCTCCCCGTGATCTCACTCTCAGTCCCTTTACTCTCCCCGTGATCTCAATCTCTGTGCATTTAACTTCCCCATGAGATCTCCCTCTGTTCATTTAACGTCCCAGTGATCTCACTCTGTCCCTTTAATCTTCCCGTGATCTCAATCTCTGTCCCTTTAACGTGCCGGTGATCTCAATCTCTGTGCCTTTCACCTACCCGTGATCTCACTATCTGTCCCATTAACCTCCCCGTGATCTCACTCTCTCTCCCTTTAAACTCCCCGTGATCTCTCTCAGTCCCATTAACCTCCCCGTTATCTCACGCTCTGTCCCTTTAACCTCCCCGTGATCTCACTCTCAGTCCCTTTATCCTCCCCGTGATCTCAATCTCTGTGCCTTTAACCTCCCCGTGAGATCTCCCTCTGTCCATTTAACGTCCCAGTGATCTCACTCTGTCCCTTTAATCTTCCCGTGATCTCAATCAATGTCCCTTTAACCTCCCTGTGATCACACTCTCTGTCCCTTTAACCTCCCCGTGATATCACTCTCTGTCCCTTTAACTTCCCCGTGATCTCATTCACTGTCCCTTTAATTCCCCGTTATCTCACTCTCTGTCCCTTTAAAATCCCCGTCATCTTACTCTCTGTCCCTTTAACCTCCCCGTGATCTCACTCTCTGTCCTTTTAATCTCCCCGTCATTTAACTCTCTGTCCCTTTAACCTCCCCGTGATCTCACTCTCTGTCCTTTTAACCTCCCCGTGATCTCACTCTCTGTCCCTTTAACTTCCCCGTGATCTTGCTCTCTGTCGCTTTAACCTCCCCGTGATCTCACTCTCTGTCCCTTTAACTTCCCTGATTTAGCACTCTCTTCCTTTAATCTCCCCGTGATCTCAGTGTCTATCCCTTTAACCTCCCCGTCTTCTCACTCTCTGTCCCTTTAACCTCCCCGTGATCTCACTCTCTGTTCCTTTAACCTCCCCGTGATCTAGCTCTCTGTCCCTTTAAACTCCCCGTAATCTCACTCTCTGTCCCTTTAACCTCCCCATGCTCTCACTCTCTCTAAATTAACCTCCAAGTGATCGCGCTCAATGTCCCTTTAACTTACCCGTGATCTCACTCTCTGTCCCTTTAACATCCTAGTGATCTCACTCTCTATCCCTTTAACCTTCCTGATCTAGATCTCTGTCACGTTAACCTCCCCGTAATCTCATTCTCTGTCCCTTTAATCTTCCCGTGATCTTAATCTCTGTCACTTTCACGTCCCCGTAATCTCATTTTCTGTCCCTTTAATCTTCCCGTGATCTCACTCTCTGTCCCTTTAAAACTCCCCGTGATCTAACTCTCTGTCCCTTTAACCTCCCCGTGATCTCACTCTCTGTCTTTTTAACCACCCCGTGATCTCACTCTCTGTCCCTTTAACCTTCCTGATTTAGCTCTCTGTCCATTTAACCTCCCCGTGATCTAAATCTCTGTCTGTTTAACTTCCCAGTGATCTCACTCTCCGTCCTTTAACCTCCCCGTGAACTCACTCTCTGTCCCTTTAACCTCGCCGTGATCTAACTCTCTCTCCCTTTAACCTCCCCGTAATCTCATTCTCTGTCCCTTTAACCTCCCCGTGACCTCACTCTCATTCCTATTAACCACCCCCTGATCTAAATCTCTGTCCCTTTAACCTCCCCGTTATCTCACTCTCTGTCCCATTAACCTCCCCGTGATCTCACTCTCTGTCCCTTTAACCTCCCCGTGATTTTCCACTCTGTCCCTTTAACCTCCCTCTGATATCACTCTGTCACTTTAAACACCCCGTGATCTCACTCTCTGTCCTGTTAACCTCCCCCTGAGCTCACTCTCTGTCCCTTTATCCTCCCCGTGATCTCACTCTCCGTCCCTTTAACCTCCCCGTGATCTCAGTCTCTGTCCCTTTAACCTCCCCGTAATCTCAGTCCCTGTCCCTTTAACCTTCCCGTAATCTCACTCTGTCCCATTAACCTCCCCTCAACTCATTCTCTGTTCTTTTAACTAACCCCCTGATGTCAATCTCTGTCCCTTTAACTGTTCACTTGATATCACTATCAGTGCCTTTAACTGGCCCCCGATCTCACTCTCTGCCCCTATAATTGTCCCTGCTCTCTCTCTGTCCCTTCAGCTGTCATTGATATCACTCTTTGTCCCTTTAAGTGTCCCCCTGATCTCCTTCTCAGTCCCTTTAACTGTCCCTGATCTGTCTCTGTCCCTATAACTGTCCCTGATCTCAATCTCTGTCCTCTAACCTCCCCGTGATCTCACTCACTGTCCCTTTAACCTCCCATAATCTCTCTCTGTCGCTTTAACCTCCCCGTAACCTCTCTCTGTCCCTTTAACCATCCCGTGATCTCACTCTCTGTCCCTTTAAACTCCCCATGTTCTCACTCTCTGTCCCTTTAACCTCCCCGTGATCTCACTTTCTGTCCCTTTAACCTCCCCATGATCTCACAGTCTGTCCCATTAACATTCCCGTGATCTCACCCTCTGTCCCTTTAACCTCACCGTGATCTCACTCTCTGTACCTTTAATTTCCCCGTGATCTCACTCTGTCCCTTTAATCTTCCCGTGATCTCAATCTCTGTCGCTTTAACCTGCCCGTGATCTCATTCTCTGTCCCATTAACCTCCCCGTGATCTCAATCTCTCCCTTTAACCTTCCCTGATCTCATTATCTGTTCCTTTAACTGTCCCCCTGATCCCAATTTCTGTCCCTTTAACAGTTCCCTTGATACGACACTCAGTCCCTTTAACCTCCCCATGATCTCAGAGTCTGTCCCTTTAACATTCCCGTGATCTCACCCTCTGGCCATTTTACCTTACCGTTATCACACTCTCTGTTCCTTTAACGTCCCCGTGATATCACTCTCTGTCCCTTTCACCTCCCCATGATTTCACAGTCTGTCCCTTTTACATTCCCGTGATCTCACCCTGTCCATTTAACCTCCCCATGATCTCACTTTCTGTCCTATTAATCTCACCGTGATCTCACTCTCTGTCCCTTTAACCTCCCCGTGATCTCACTCTCTGTCCCTTTAACATCCCCGTGATCTCAATCTCTGTCCATTGCACCTCCCATTGATCTCACACTCTGCCCATTTAACCTCCCCGTCATCTAACTCTCTGTCCCTTTAACCTCCCCGTCATCTCACTCTCTGTCCCTTTAACCTTACAGTGAGCTCACTCTCTGTCCCTTTAACCTCCCTGTGATCTCATTCTCTGTCCCTTTCACCTCCATGTGATCACAGTCTCTGTCCCTTTAACCTTACAGTGAGCTCACTCTCTGTCCCTTTAACCTCCCTCTGATATCATTCTCTGTCACTTTAAACACCCCGTGATCTCACTCTCTGTCCTGTTAACCTCCCCCTGATCTCACTCACCGTCCCTTTATCCTCCCCGTGATCTCACTCTCCGTCCCTTTAACCTCCCTGTGGTCTCAGTCTCTGTCCCTTTAACGTCCATGTGATCTCGCACTCTGATCCTTTAACGTCCTCGTGATCTCACAGTCTGTCCATTTAAAATCCCCATCATCTAACTCTGTGTCACATTAACCTCCCCGTGCGCTCACTTTCTGTCCCGTTAACCTCCCCGTGATCTCAATCTCTCTCCCTTTAACCTCCCCGTGATCTCACTCTCTCTCCCTTTAACATTCCCGTGATCTCACTCTGTCCCTTTAACCTTTCCTGATCTCAATTTCTGTCCCTTTAACCTGCCCGTGATCCCACTCACTGTCCATTTAAACTCCTTGTGATCTCAATCTCTGTCCCTTTAACCTCCCCGTGATCTCACTCTCTATCCCTTTAACATCCCCGTGATATCACTCTCTGTCCCTTTAACCTCCCCGTGGTCTCACTCTCTGTCCCTTTAACCTCCCCGTGATCTCAGTCACTGTCCCTTTAACATTCCCGTGATCTCACTCTGTCCCTTTAACCTTTCCTGATCTCAATTTCTGTCCCTTTAACTGTTCCCTTGATAGCACTCTCAGTCCCTTTAACTGTCCCCGGATCTCAGACTCTGTCCCTATAATAGTCCCTGCTCTCTCTCTGTCCCTTCAGCTGTCGCTGATATCACTCTTTGTCCAATTAACTGTCCCCCTGATCTCACTCTCAGTCCCTTTAACTTCCCTGATCTGACTCTCTGTCCCTATAACTGTCCCTAATCTCAATCTCTGTCCCATTAACATTCCAGTTATCTCACCCTCTGTCCCTTTAACCTCCCCGTGATCTCACACTCTGTCCCTTTAACCTCCCGGTGATCTTACTCTCTGTCCCTTTAACCACCCCGTGATCTCACTCACTGTCCCTTTAACCTCCCCGTGATCTCAATCTCTGTCCCTTTCACCTCCGGTTGATCTCACACTCTGTCAATTTAACATCCCCGTCATCTAACTCTCTGTCCCTTTAGCCTCCCCGTGATCTCATTCTCTGTCCCATCCACCTCCACGTTTTTCTCACTCTCTGTCCCTATAATAGTCCCTGCTCTCTCTCTGTCCCTTCAGCTGTCATTGATATCACTCTTTGTCCCTTTAAGTGTTCCCCTGATCTCCTTCTCAGTCCCTTTAACTGTCCCTGATCTGACTCTCTGTCCCTATAACTGTCCCTGATCTCACTCTCTGTCCCTTTATCCTCCCCGTGATCTCACTCTCCGTCCCTTTAACCTCCCCGTGATCTCACTCTCTGTCCCTTTATCCTCCCCGTGATCTCACTCTCCGTCCCTATAACCTCCCCGTGATCTCAGTCTCTGTCCCTTTAACCTCCCCGTGATCTCACTCACTGTCCCATTAACATTCCAGTTATCTCACCCTCTGTCCCTTTAACCTCAACGTGATCTCACACTCTGTCCCTTTAACCTCCCGGTGATCTTACTCTCTGTCCCTTTAACCACCCCGTGATCTCACTCACTGTCCCTTTAACCTCCCCGTGATCTCAATCTCTGTCCCTTTCACCTCCGGTTGATCTCACACTCTGTCAATTTAACATCCCCGTCATCTAACTCTCTGTCCCTTTAGCCTCCCCGTGATCTCACTCTCTGTCCCTTTAACCTCCCCATGATCTCAATTTATGTCCCTTTAATACTCCCTGTGATCTCATGCTCTGTCCATTTTACCTCCCCGTGATCTCATTCTCTGTCCCATCCACCTCCACGTTTTTCTCACTCTCTGTCCCTATAATAGTCCCTGCTCTCTCTCTGTCCCTTCAGCTGTCATTGACATCACTCTTTGTCCCTTTAAGTGTTCCCCTGATCTCCTTCTCAGTCCCTTTAACTGTCCCTGATCTGACTCTCTGTCCCTATAACTGTCCCTGATCTCACTCTCTGTCCCTTTATCCTCCCCGTGATCTCACTCTCCGTCCCTTTAACCTCCCCGTGATCTCACTCTCTGTCCCTTTATCCTCCCCGTGATCTCACTCTCCGTCCCTATAACCTCCCCGTGATCTCAGTCTCTGTCCCTTTAACCTCCCCGTAATCTCACTCCCTGTCCCTTTAACCTTCCCGTGATCTCACTCTGTCCCTTTAACCTCCCCTCATCTCATTCTCTGTTCTTTTAACTGACCCCCTGATCTCAATCTCTGTCCCTTTAACTGTTGCCTTGATACCACTCTCAGTCCCTTTAACTGGCCCCCGATCTCACTCTCTGTCCCTATAATAGTCCCTGCTCTCTCTCTGTCCCTTCAGCTGTCATTGATATCACTCTTTGTCCCTTTAAGTGTCCCCCTGATCTCCTTCTCAGTCCCTTTAACTGTCCCTGATCTGACTCTCTGTCCCTATAACTGTCCCTGATCTCAATCTCTGTCCCATTAACCTCCCCGTGATCTCACCCTCTTCCATTTAACCTCCCCGTGATCCCACTCTCTGTCCCTTTAATGTCCCCGTGATCTCATCCTCTGTCCAGTTAACCTCCCCGTGATCTCACTCTCCGTACCTTTAACCTCCCCGGGATCTCACTCTCTGTCCCTTTAACCTCCCCGTGATCTCACTCTCTGTCCCTTTAACCACCCCGAGATCTCACTCTCCGTACCTTTAACCTCCCCGTGATCTCACTCTCTGTCCCTTTAACCTCCCGTGATCTCACTCTCTGTCCTGCTGACCTCCCCCTGATCTCACTCTCTGTCCCTTTAACCTCCCTGTAATCTCACTCTCTTTCCCTTTAACCTTCCCGTGATCTCACTCTCTCCCTTTAACCTCCACTCATCTCATTCTCTGTTCTTTTAACTAACCCCCTGATCTCAATCTCTGTCCCTTTAACTGTTCCCTTGATATCACTATCAGTCCCTTTAACTGGCCCCCGATCTCACTCTCTGTCCCTATAATAGTCCCTGCTCTCTCTCTGTCCCTTCAGCTGTCATTGATATCACTCTTTGTCCCTTTAAGTGTCCCCTGATCTCCTTCTCAATACCTTTAACTGTCCCTGATCTGTCTCTCTGTCCCTATAACTGTCCCTGATCTCAATCTCTGTCCTCTAACCTCCCCGTGATCTCACTCACTGTCCCTTTAACCTCCCCGTGATCTCACTCTCTGTCTCTTTAACCTCCCCATGATCTCACGGTCTGTCCCTTTAACGTCCCCGTGATCTCACTCTCTGTCCCTTTAACCTCCCCGTGATCTCAGTCTCTGTCCCTTTAACCTACCCGTGATCTCACTCTCCGTACCTTTATTCTCCCTGGGATCTCACTCTTTGTCCCTTTAACCTCCCCGTAATCTCACTTTCTGTCCCTTTAACGTCCACATGATCTCGCAGTCTGTTCCTTTAACCTCCTCCTGATCTCACTCTCTGTCCCTTTAACCTCCCGTAATCTCTATCTGTCCCTTTAGCCATCCCGTGATCTCACTCTCTGTCCCTTTAACCTCCCCGTAATCTCACTCTCTATCCCTTTAACATCCCCATGATCTCACTCTGTCCCTTTAATCTTCCCGTGATCTCAATCTCTGTCGCTTTAACCTGCCCGTGATCTCATTCTCTGTCCCATTAACCTCCCCGTGATCTCAATCTCTCCCTTTAACCTTCCCTGATCTCATTATCTGTTCCTTTAACAGTTCCCTTGATACGAAACTCAGTCCTTTTAACCTCCCCATTATCTCACAGTCTGTCCCTTTAACATTCCCGTGATCTCACCCTCTGGCCATTTTACCTCCCCGTTATCACACTCTCTGTCCCTTTCACCTCCCCATGATCTCACAGTCTGTCCCTTTAACATTCCCGTGATCTCACCCTGTCCATTTAACCTCCCCATGATCTCACTTTCTGTCCTATTAACCTCACCGTGATCTCACTCTCTGTCCCTTTAACCTCCCCGTGATCTCACTCTCTGTCCCTTTAACCTCCCCGTGATCTAACTCTCTGTCCCTTTAACATCCCCGTGATCTCAATCTCTGTCCATTGCACCTCCCATTGATCTCACACTCTGCCCATTTAACCTCCCCGTCATCTAACTCTCTCTCCCTTTAACCTTCCAGTGATGTCACTCTCTGTCCCTTTAACCTCCCCGTGATCTCACTCTCTGTCCCTTTAACTTCCCTGTGATCTCATGCTCTGTCCCTTTTACCTCCCCGTGATCTCATTCTCTGTCCCTTTCATCTCCACGTGATCTCACTCTCTGTCCCTTTAACCTTACCGTGAGCTCATTCTCTGTCCCTTTAACTTCCCCGTGATCTCACTCTCTGTCCCTTTATCCTCCCCGTGATCTCACTCTCTGTTACTTTAACCTCCCCGTAATCTCACTCTCTGTCCCTTTAACGTCCACGTGATCTCGCACTCTGATCCTTTAACGTCCTCGTGATCTCACACTCGATGCATTTAACATCCCCGTCATCTAACTCTCTGTCACTTTAAACTCCCCGTGTGCTCACTCTCTGTCCCGTTAACCTTCCAGTAATCTCACACTCTGTCCATTTAACCTCACCGTGATCTCACTCTCTGTCCATTTAACCTCCCTGTCATTTAACTCTGTGTCCCTGTAACCACCCCGTGATCTCACTCACTGTCCCTTTAACCTCCCTGTGATCTCACTCTCTGTCCCTTTAACCTCCCCGTGATCTTACTCTCTGTCCCTTTAAACTCCCCGTGATCTCACTCTCTTTCCGTTTAATCTTCCAAATCTAGCTCTCTGTCCTTTAAACTCCCTGTAATCTCACTCTCTGTCCCTTTAACCTTCCCGTGATCTCACTCTCTGTCCCTTTAACTTCCCCTTGATCTCACTCTCTGTCCCTTTAACCTTCCCGTGATCTCACTCTCTGTCCCTTTAACTTCCCCTTGATCTCACTCTCTGTCCCATTAACCTCCCTGGGATCTCACTCACTGTCCCGTTAACCTCCCCGTGATCTCACACACTGTCCCTTTAACCTCCCCGTGATCTCACTCTCTGTCCCTTTAACCTCCCCTTGATCTAAATCTCTGTCCCTTTAACTTCCCAGTGATCTCACTCTCTGTCCCTTTAACCTCCCTGATTTAGCACTCTGTCCATTTAACCTCCCCGTGATCTCAGTGTCAGTCCCTATATCCTTCCCGTGGTCTCACTCTCTGTGCCTTTAACCTCCCCGTGTTCTCACTCTCTGTCTAATTAACCTCCCCGTGATCTCACTCTCTGTCGCTTCAACCTCCCCGTAATCTCTCTCTTTCCCTTTAACTTCCCAGTGATCTCACTCTCTGTCCCTTTAACTTCCCTGATTTGGCACACTGTTCCTTTAATCTCCCCGTGATCTCAGTGTCTATCCCTTTAACCTCCCCGTCTTCTCACTCTCTGTCCCTTTAACCTCCCCGTGATCTCACTCTCTGTCCCTTTAACCTCCCCGTGATCTAGCTCTCTGTCCCTTTAAACTCCCCGTAATCTCACTCTCTGTCCCTTTAACCTCCCCATGCTCTCACTCTCTGTAAATTTAACCTCCAAGTGATCGCACTCAATGTCCCTTTAACTTACCCGTGATCTCTCTCTCTGTCCCTTTAAACTCCTAGTGATCTCACTCTCTATCCCTTTAACCTTCCTGATCTAGATCTCTGTCACTTTAACCTCCCCGTAATCTCATTCTCTGTCCCTTTAATCTTCCCGTGATCTTAATCTCTGTCACTTTAACGTCCCCGTAATCTCATTCTCTGTCCCTTTAATCTTCCCGTGATCACACTCTCTGTCCCTTTAAAACTCCCCGTGATCTAACTCTCTGTCCCTTTAACCTCCCCGTGATCTCACTCTCTGTCTTTTTAACCACCCCGTGATCTCACTCTCTGTCCCATTAACCTTCCTGATTCAGCACTCCGTCCCTTTAGCCTCCCCGTGATCTAAATCTCTGTCCGTTTAACTTCCCAGTGATCTCACTCTCTGTCGCTTTAACCTCCCCGTGATCTCAGTGTCTCTCCCTTTAACCTCCCCGTGATCTCAGTGTCTGTCCCATTAACCTCCCCGTGATCTCACTCTCTATCCCATTAACCTCCCCGTGATCTCACTCTCTGTCCCTTTAACCTCCCCGTGATCTCACTCTCTGTCCCTTTAACCACCCCGAGATCTCACTCTCCGTACCTTTAACCTCCCCGTGATCTCACTCTCTGTCCCTTTAACCTCCCGTGATCTCACTCTCTGTCCTGCTGACCTCCCCCTGATCTCACTCTCTGTCCCTTTAACCTCCCTGTAATCTCACTCTCTTTCCCTTTAACCTTCCCGTGATCTCACTCTCTCCCTTTAACCTCCACTCATCTCATTCTCTGTTCTTTTAACTAACCCCCTGATCTCAATCTCTGTCCCTTTAACTGTTCCCTTGATATCACTATCAGTCCCTTTAACTGGCCCCCGATCTCACTCTCTGTCCCTATAATAGTCCCTGCTCTCTCTCTGTCCCTTCAGCTGTCATTGATATCACTCTTTGTCCCTTTAAGTGTCCCCTGATCTCCTTCTCAATACCTTTAACTGTCCCTGATCTGTCTCTCTGTCCCTATAACTGTCCCTGATCTCAATCTCTGTCCTCTAACCTCCCCGTGATCTCACTCACTGTCCCTTTAACCTCCCCGTGATCTCACTCTCTGTCTCTTTAACCTCCCCATGATCTCACGGTCTGTCCCTTTAACGTCCCCGTGATCTCACTCTCTGTCCCTTTAACCTCCCCGTGATCTCAGTCTCTGTCCCTTTAACCTACCCGTGATCTCACTCTCCGTACCTTTATTCTCCCTGGGATCTCACTCTTTGTCCCTTTAACCTCCCCGTAATCTCACTTTCTGTCCCTTTAACGTCCACATGATCTCGCAGTCTGTTCCTTTAACCTCCTCCTGATCTCACTCTCTGTCCCTTTAACCTCCCGTAATCTCTATCTGTCCCTTTAGCCATCCCGTGATCTCACTCTCTGTCCCTTTAACCTCCCCGTAATCTCACTCTCTATCCCTTTAACATCCCCATGATCTCACTCTGTCCCTTTAATCTTCCCGTGATCTCAATCTCTGTCGCTTTAACCTGCCCGTGATCTCATTCTCTGTCCCATTAACCTCCCCGTGATCTCAATCTCTCCCTTTAACCTTCCCTGATCTCATTATCTGTTCCTTTAACAGTTCCCTTGATACGAAACTCAGTCCTTTTAACCTCCCCATTATCTCACAGTCTGTCCCTTTAACATTCCCGTGATCTCACCCTCTGGCCATTTTACCTCCCCGTTATCACACTCTCTGTCCCTTTCACCTCCCCATGATCTCACAGTCTGTCCCTTTAACATTCCCGTGATCTCACCCTGTCCATTTAACCTCCCCATGATCTCACTTTCTGTCCTATTAACCTCACCGTGATCTCACTCTCTGTCCCTTTAACCTCCCCGTGATCTCACTCTCTGTCCCTTTAACCTCCCCGTGATCTAACTCTCTGTCCCTTTAACATCCCCGTGATCTCAATCTCTGTCCATTGCACCTCCCATTGATCTCACACTCTGCCCATTTAACCTCCCCGTCATCTAACTCTCTCTCCCTTTAACCTTCCAGTGATGTCACTCTCTGTCCCTTTAACCTCCCCGTGATCTCACTCTCTGTCCCTTTAACTTCCCTGTGATCTCATGCTCTGTCCCTTTTACCTCCCCGTGATCTCATTCTCTGTCCCTTTCATCTCCACGTGATCTCACTCTCTGTCCCTTTAACCTTACCGTGAGCTCATTCTCTGTCCCTTTAACTTCCCCGTGATCTCACTCTCTGTCCCTTTATCCTCCCCGTGATCTCACTCTCTGTTACTTTAACCTCCCCGTAATCTCACTCTCTGTCCCTTTAACGTCCACGTGATCTCGCACTCTGATCCTTTAACGTCCTCGTGATCTCACACTCGATGCATTTAACATCCCCGTCATCTAACTCTCTGTCACTTTAAACTCCCCGTGTGCTCACTCTCTGTCCCGTTAACCTTCCAGTAATCTCACACTCTGTCCATTTAACCTCACCGTGATCTCACTCTCTGTCCATTTAACCTCCCTGTCATTTAACTCTGTGTCCCTGTAACCACCCCGTGATCTCACTCACTGTCCCTTTAACCTCCCTGTGATCTCACTCTCTGTCCCTTTAACCTCCCCGTGATCTTACTCTCTGTCCCTTTAAACTCCCCGTGATCTCACTCTCTTTCCGTTTAATCTTCCAAATCTAGCTCTCTGTCCTTTAAACTCCCTGTAATCTCACTCTCTGTCCCTTTAACCTTCCCGTGATCTCACTCTCTGTCCCTTTAACTTCCCCTTGATCTCACTCTCTGTCCCTTTAACCTTCCCGTGATCTCACTCTCTGTCCCTTTAACTTCCCCTTGATCTCACTCTCTGTCCCATTAACCTCCCTGGGATCTCACTCACTGTCCCGTTAACCTCCCCGTGATCTCACACACTGTCCCTTTAACCTCCCCGTGATCTCACTCTCTGTCCCTTTAACCTCCCCTTGATCTAAATCTCTGTCCCTTTAACTTCCCAGTGATCTCACTCTCTGTCCCTTTAACCTCCCTGATTTAGCACTCTGTCCATTTAACCTCCCCGTGATCTCAGTGTCAGTCCCTATATCCTTCCCGTGGTCTCACTCTCTGTGCCTTTAACCTCCCCGTGTTCTCACTCTCTGTCTAATTAACCTCCCCGTGATCTCACTCTCTGTCGCTTCAACCTCCCCGTAATCTCTCTCTTTCCCTTTAACTTCCCAGTGATCTCACTCTCTGTCCCTTTAACTTCCCTGATTTGGCACACTGTTCCTTTAATCTCCCCGTGATCTCAGTGTCTATCCCTTTAACCTCCCCGTCTTCTCACTCTCTGTCCCTTTAACCTCCCCGTGATCTCACTCTCTGTCCCTTTAACCTCCCCGTGATCTAGCTCTCTGTCCCTTTAAACTCCCCGTAATCTCACTCTCTGTCCCTTTAACCTCCCCATGCTCTCACTCTCTGTAAATTTAACCTCCAAGTGATCGCACTCAATGTCCCTTTAACTTACCCGTGATCTCTCTCTCTGTCCCTTTAAACTCCTAGTGATCTCACTCTCTATCCCTTTAACCTTCCTGATCTAGATCTCTGTCACTTTAACCTCCCCGTAATCTCATTCTCTGTCCCTTTAATCTTCCCGTGATCTTAATCTCTGTCACTTTAACGTCCCCGTAATCTCATTCTCTGTCCCTTTAATCTTCCCGTGATCACACTCTCTGTCCCTTTAAAACTCCCCGTGATCTAACTCTCTGTCCCTTTAACCTCCCCGTGATCTCACTCTCTGTCTTTTTAACCACCCCGTGATCTCACTCTCTGTCCCATTAACCTTCCTGATTCAGCACTCCGTCCCTTTAGCCTCCCCGTGATCTAAATCTCTGTCCGTTTAACTTCCCAGTGATCTCACTCTCTGTCGCTTTAACCTCCCCGTGATCTCAGTGTCTCTCCCTTTAACCTCCCCGTGATCTCAGTGTCTGTCCCATTAACCTCCCCGTGATCTCACTCTCTATCCCATTAACCTCCCCGTGATCTCACTCTCTATCCCTTTAACCTCCCCGTGACCTCACTCTCATTCCTATTAGCCTCCCCGTGATCTCACTCTCTGTCCCTTTAACCTCCCCGTGATCTCACTCACTGTCCCTTTCATGTCCCAGTGATCACACTCTGTCCATTTAATCTTCCCATGATCTCAATCTCTGTCCATTTAACCTGCCCGTGATCTCATTCTCTGTCCCTTTAACCTCCCCTGATCTCACTCTCTGTCCCATTAACCTCCCTGTGATCTCACTCACTGTCCCTTTAACCTCCCCGTGATCTCACTCACTGTCCCTTTAACATCCCCGTGATCTCACTCTCTGTCCCTTTAACCTCCCCGTGATCTAAATCTCTGTCCCTTTAACTTCCCAGTGATCTCTCTTTCTGTCCATTTAACCTCCCTCATTTAGCACACTGTCCCTTTAACCTCCCCGTGATCTCACTCTCTGTGCCTTTAACCTCCCCGTGTTCTCACTCTCTGTCCCTTTTACCTCCCCGTGATCTCACTCTCTGTCCATTTAACCTCCCCGTAATCTTACTCTCTGTCCCTTTAAACACACCGTGATCTCACTCTCTATCCCTTTAACTTCCTGATCTAGCTCTCTGTCCGTTTAAACTCCCCGTAATCTCACTCCCTGTCCATTTAAACTTCCCGTGATCTCACTCTCTGTCCCTTAAACCTCCCCGTGATCGCAATCTCTGTCCCTTAATCCTCCCCGTTTACTCACTCTCTCTCCATTTAACCTCCCCGTTATCACACTCTCTGTCTCTTTAACCTCCCCGTGATCTCACTCTCTGTCCCTTTAACCTCCCCTTGATCGCACTCAATATCCCTTTAACCTCCCTTTGATCACAGTCTCTGTCCCATTAACCTCCCCGTGATCTCACACTGTCCCTTTAATCTTACCGTGTTCTCACTATCTGTCCATTTAACCTCCCTGTGACCTCACTCTCATTTCTATTAACCTCCCCGTGATCTCAATCTCTGTCCCTTTAACCTCCCCGTGATCTCACTCACAGTCCCATTAACCTCCCCGTAATCTCACTCTCTCTCACTTTAACCTCCCCGTGATTTCACTCTCTGTCCCGTTAACCTTCCAGTAATCTCACTCTCTGTCCCTTTAACCTCCCCATGATCTCACTCTCTGTCCCTTTAACCTCCCCGTGATCTCACTCTCAGTCCCTTTAACCTCCCCGTGATCTGACTCTCTGTACCTTTAACCTCAACTTGATATCACTCTCTTTCCCGTTAACCTCCCCGTGATCTCACTCACAGTCCCATTAACCTCCCCGTGATCTCATTCTCTGTCCCTTTAACCTCCCCGTGATCTCACTCACAGTGCCATTAACCTCCTCGTGATCTCACTCTCTGTCCCTTTAACTTCCCCATGATCTCACTCTCTGTCCCTTTAACGTCCATGTGATCTCACTCTCTGTCACTTTAACCTCCCCGTGATCTAAATCTCTGTCCCTTTAACCTCCGCGTGATCTCAGTGTCTGTTCCTATATCTTTCCCGTGATCTCACTCTCTGTCCCTTTAACCTCCCTGATCTAGCTCACTGTGCCTGCAACCTCCCCGTTTTCACACTCTCTGTCCCTTTAACCTCCCCGTGATATCACTCCCTGTCCCGTTAACCTTCCAGTAATCTCACACTCTGTCCATTTAACCTCACCGTGATCTCACTCTCTGTCCATTTAACCTCCCTGTCATTTAACTCTGTGTCCCTGTAACCACCCCGTGATCTCACTCACTGTCCCTTTAACCTCCCTGTGATCTCACTCTCTGTCCCTTTAACTTCCTCGTGATCTCTCTCACTGTCCCTTTAACCTCCCCGTGATCTCACTCTCTGTGCCATTAACCTCACCGTGTTCTCACTCTCTGTCCCTTTAACCTCCCCGTGATCTCACTCTCTGTCCCTTTAACCTCCCCGTGATCTTACTCTCTGTCCCTTTAAACTCCCCGTGATCTCACTCTCTTTCCGTTTAATCTTCCAAATCTAGCTCTCTGTCCTTTAAACTCCCTGTAATCTCACTCTCTGTCCCTTTAACCTTCCCGTGATCTCACTCTCTGTCCCTTTAACTTCCCCTTGATCTCACTCTCTGTCCCTTTAAAGTCCACGTAATCTCACTCTCTGTCCCATTAACCTCCCTGTGATCTCACTCACTGTCCCTTTAACCTCCCCGTGATCTCACTCTCTGTCCCTTTAACCTCCCCTTGATCTAAATCTCTGTCCCTTTAACTTCCCAGTGATCTCACTCTCTGTCCCTTTAACCTCCCTGATTTAGCACTCTGTCCATTTAACCTCCCCGTGATCTCAGTGTCAGTCCCTATATCCTTCCCGTGGTCTCACTCTCTGTGCCTTTAACCTCCCCGTTTTCACACTCTCTGTCCCTTTAACTTCCCCGTGATATCACTCCCTGTCCCGTTAACCTTCCAGTTATCTCACACTCTGTCCATTTAACCTCACCGTGATCTCACTCTCTGTCCATTTAACCTCCCTTTCATTTAACTCTGTGTCCCTGTAACAACCCCGTGATCTCACTCACTGTCCCTTTAACCTCCCTGTGATTTCACTCTCTGTCCCTTTAACTTCCCCGTGATCTCTCTCACTGTCCCTTTAACCTGCCCGTGATCTCACTCTCTGTGCCATTAACCTCACCGTGTTCTCACTCTCTGTCCCTTTAACCTCCCCGTGATCTCACTCTCTGTCCCTTTAACCTCCCCGTGATCTTACTCTCTGTCCCTTTAAACTCCCCGTGATCTCACTCTCTTTCCGTTTAACTTCCAAATCTAGCTCTCTGTCCTTTAAACTCCCCGTAATCTCACTCTCTGTCCATTTAACCTTCCCGTGATCTCACTCTCTGTCCCTTTAACTTCCCCGTGATCTCACTGTCTGTCCCTTTAACGTCCACGTAATCTCACTCTCTGTCCCATTAACCTCCCTGTGATCTCACTCACTGTCCCTTTAACCTCCCTGTGATCTCACTCACTGTCCCTTTAACCTCCCCGTGATCTCACTCTCTGTCCCTTTAACCTCCCCGTGATCTAAATCTCTGTCCCTTTAACTTCCCACTGATCTCACTCTCTGTCCCTTTAACCTCCCTGATTTAGCACTCTGTCCCTTTAACCTCCCCGTGATCTCAGTGTCAGTCCCTATATCCTTCCCGTGATCTCACTCTCTGTGCCTTTAACCACCCCGTGTTCTCACTCTCTGTCCCTTTAACCTCCCCGTGATCGCACTCAATGTCCCTTTAACCTCCCTTTGATCACAGTCTCTGTCCCATTAACCTCCCCGTGATCTCACTATCTGTCCCTTTAACCTCCCTGTGACCTCACTCTCATTTCTATTAACCTCCCCCTGATCTCACTCTCTGTCCCTTTAACCTCCCCGTGATCTCACTCACAGTCCCTTTAACCTCCCCGTGATCTGACTCTCTGTACCTTTAACCTCAACTTGATATCACTCTCTTTCCCGTTAACCTCCCCGTGATCTCACTCACAGTCCCATTAACCTCCCCGTGATCTCATTCTCTGTCCCTTTAACCACCCCGTGATCTCACTCACAGTCCCATTAACCTCCCCGTGATCTCACTCTCTGTCCCTTTAACTTCCCCATGATCTCACTCTCTGTCCCTTTAACATCCATGTGATCTCACTCTCTGTCACTTTAACCTCCCCGTGATCTAAATCTCTTTCCCCTTAACCTCCGCGTGATCTCAGTGCCTGTCCCTATATCCTTCCCGTGATCTCACTCTCTGTCCCTTTAACCTCCCTGATCTAGCTCACTGTGCCTGTAACCTCCCCGTGTTCACACTCTCTGTCCCTTTAACCTCCCGGTGATATCACTCCCTGTCCCGTTAACCTTCCAGTAATCTCTCACTTTGTTCATTTAACCTCACCGTGATCTCACTCTCTGTCCATTTAACCTCCCTGTCATTTAACTCTGTGTCCCTGTAACCACCCCGTGATCTCACTCACTGTCCCTTTAACCTCCCTGTGATCTCACTCTCTGTCCCTTTAACTTCCCCGTGATCTCACTCACTGTCCCTTTAACCTCCCCGTGATCTCACTCTCTGTGCCATTAACCTCACCGTGTTCTCACTCTCTGTCCCTTTAACCTCCCCGTGATCTTACTCTCTGTCCCTTTAAACTCCCCATGATCTCAATCTCTTTCCCTTTAATCTTCCAAATCTAGCTCTCTGTCCTCTAAACTCCCCGTAATCTCACTCTCAGTCCAATTTACATCCCCGTGATCACACTCTCTGTCCCTTTAAACTCCCCGTGATCTCACATTCTGTCCCTTTAACCTCCCCGTGAACTCACTCTGTCACTTTTATCTTGCCGTGATCTCAATCTCTGTCCCTTGAACCTGCCCGTGATCACATTCTCTGACCATTTAACCTTCCCGTGACCTCACTCTCATTCCTATTAACCTCCCCGTGATCTCACTCAATGTCCCTTTAATCTTCCCGTGATCTCACTCTCTGTCATTTTAACCTCCCCGTGATATTACTCTCTATCCCTTTAACCTCCACGTGATCTCAGTCTCTGACCCTTTAACCTTCCCGTGATCTCGTTATCTTTCCATTTAACCTCCCCGTGACCTCACACTCATTCCTATTAACCTCCCCGTGATCTCACTCTCTGTCCGTTGAAACTCCCCGTGGTCTCACTCACAGTCACTTTAACCTCCCGGTGATCTCACTCTCTGCCCCTTTAACCTCCCGGTGATCTCACTCTCTGCCCCTTTAACCTCCCCGTGAAATCACTCTCTGTCCTTTTAACCTCCCCGTGATCTCACTCACTGTCCCTTTCACGTCCCAGTGATCTCACTCACTGTCCCATTAACCTCCCCGTGATCTCACTCTCTGTCCCTTTAACCTCCCCGTGATCTTACTCACTGTCCCTTTAAACTCCCCGTGATCTCACTCTCTTTCCGTTTAATCTTCCAAATCTAGCTCTCTGTCCTTTAAACTCCCCGTAATATCACTCTCTGTCCATTTAACCTTCCCGTGATCTCACTCTCTGTCCCTTTAACTTCCCCTTGATCTCACTATCTGTCCCTTTAACGTCCACGTAATCTCACTCTCTGTCCCATTAACCTCCCTGTGATCTCACTCACTGTCCCGTTAACCTCCCCGTGATCTCACACACTGTCCCTTTAACCTCCCCGTGATCTCACTCTCTGTCCCTTTAACCTCCCCGTGATCTAAATCTCTGTCCCTTTAACTTCCCAGTGATCTCACTCTCTGTCCCTTTAACCTCCCTGATTTAGCACTCTGTCCGTTTAACCTCCCCGTGATCTCAGTGTCAGTCCCTATATCCTTCCCGTGGTCTCACTCTCTGTGCCTTTAACCTCCCCGTGTTCTCACTCTCTGTCCCTTTTACCTCCCCGTGATCTCACTCTCTGTCCATTTAACCTCCCCGTGATCTTACTCTCTGTCCCTTTAAAATCCCCGTGATCTCACTCTCTATCCCTTTAACCTTCCTGATCTAGCTCTCTGTCCCTTTAAACTCCCCGTAATCTCACTCTCTGTCCATTTAAACTTCCCGTGATCTCACTCTCTGTCCCTTAAACCTCCCCGTGATCGCAATCTCTGTCCCTTAAACCTCCCCGTTTACTCACTCTCTCTCCATTTAACCTCCCCGTGATCACACTCTCTGTCTCTTTAACCTCCCCGTGATCTCAATCTCTGTCCCTTTAACCTCCCCTTGATCGCACTCAATATCCCTTTAACCTCCCTTTGATCACAGTCTCTGTCCCATTAACCTCCCCGTGATCTCACACTCTCCCTTTAATCTTACCGTGATCTCACTATCTGTCCCTTTAACCTCCCCGTGACCACACTCTCATTTCTATTAACCTCCCCGTGATCTCACTGTCTGTCCCTTTAACCTCCCTGTGATCTCACTCACAGTCCCTTTAACCTCCCTGTGATCTCAATCTCTGTCCCTTTAACCTCCCCGTGATCTCACTCACAGTCCCATTAACCTCCCCGTAATCTCACTCTCTCTCCCTTTAACCTCCCCATGATCTCATTCTCTGTCCCTTTAACCTCCCCGTGAGCTCACTCACAGTCCCTTTAACCTCCCCGTGATCTCACTCTCTGTCCCTTTAACTTCCCCGTGATCTCACTCTCTGTCCCTTTAACTTCCCCGTGATCTCACTCTCTGTCCCTTTAACCTCCCTGTGATCTCACTCACTGTCCCTTTAACCTCCCCGTCATCTCACTCACAGTACCATTAACCTCCTCGTGATCTCACTCTCTGTCCCTTTAACTTCCCCGTGATCTCAGTCTCTGTCCCTTTAACCTCCCCGTGATCTCACTCTCTGTCCCTTTAACCTCCCCGTGATCTCACTCTCTGTCCCTTTAACTTCCCCGTGATCTCACTCTCTGTCCCTTTAACTTCCCCGTGATCTCACTCTCTGTCCCTTTAACCTCCCTGTGATCTCACTCACTGTCCCTTTAACCTCCCCGTGATCTCACTCACATCCCATTAACCTCCCCGTGATCTCACTCTCTGTCCATTTAACCTCCCCGTGATCTCACTCACAGTCCCATTAACCTCCTCGTGATCTCACTCTCTGTCCCTTTAACTTCCCCGTGATCTCAGTCTCTCTCCCTTTAACCTCCCCGTGATCTCACTCTCAGTCCCTTTAACCTCCCCGTGATCTCACTCTCTGTCCCTTTAACTTCCCCGTGATCTCACTCTCTGTCCCTTTAACTTCCCCGTGATCTCACTCTCTGTCCATTTAACCTTCCCGTGATCTCACTCTCTGTCCATTTAACCTCCCCGTGATCACACTCTCTGTCCCTTTAACCTCCCCGTGATCTCACTCTCTGTCCCTTTAACCTCCCCGTGATCTCACTCTCTTTCCATTTAACCTCCCCGTCATTTAACACTCTGTCCCTGTATCAACCCCGAGATCTCACTTTCTGTTCCTTTAACCTCCCCGAGATCTAACTCTCTGTCCCTTTAACCTCCCTTTGATCTCAGTCTCTGTCCCATTAACCTCCCCGTGATCTCACTCTGTCCCTTTAATCTTCCCGTGATGTCAAGTTCTGTCCCTTTAACCTCCCCGTGACCTCACTCTCATTCCTATTAACCTCCCCGTGATCTCACTCACTGTCCCTTTAACCTCCCTGTGATCTCACTCACAGTCCCTTTAACCTCCCCGTGATCTCAGTCTCTGTCCCTTTTACCTTCCCGTGATCTCACTCACAGTCCTTTTAACCTCCCCGTGATCTCACTCACTGTCCCTTTAACGTCCCCTTGATATCACTCTCTTTCCCTTTAACCTTCCGGAGAACTCACTCTCTGTCACTTTAACCTCCCCGTGATTTAATTCTCTGTCCCAATAACCTCCCCGTGATCTCACTCACTGTCCCTTTAACGTCCCAGTGATCTCACTCTGTCCATTTAATCATCCCGCGATCTCAATCAATGTCCATTTAACCTCCCCGTGATCTCACTCTCTGTCCCTTTAACTTCCCCGTGATCTCACTCTCTGTCTCTTTAACCTACCCGTGATCTCACTCTCTGTCCCTTTAACCTCCCCGTGATCTCTCTCTGTCACTTTAACCTCCCCGTAATCTCTCGATGTCTCTTTAACCTCCCGTGATCTCACTCTATTCCCTTTAACCTCCCTGATTTAGCTCTCTGTCCCTTTATCCTCCCCGTGATCTTACTCTCAGTCCCTTTAACCTCCCCGTTATCTCACCCTCTGTCCCTTTAACCTCCCCGTAATCTGACTCTCTGTCCCTTTAATCTTCCCGTGATCTCAATCACTGTCCCTTTAACCTCCCCGTGATCACACTCTCTGTCCCTTTAACCTCCCCGTGATCTCACTCTCTGTACCTTTAAGTTCCCCTTGATCTCACTCGCTGTCCCTTTAATTCCCCGTCATCTTACTCTCTGTCATTTAACCTCCCCGTGATCTCACTCTCTGTCCCATTAACCTCCCCGTGATCTCACTCTCTGTCCATTTAATCTCCCCGTCATTTAACTCCCTGTCCCTTTAACCTCCCCGTGATCTCACTCTCTGTACTTTTAACCTCCCCGTGATCTCACCCTCTGTCCCTTTAACCTCCCGTGATCTCACTCTCTGTCCCTTTAACTTCCCCGTGATCTCACTCTCTATCCATTTAACCTCCCCGTGATCTCACTCTCTGTCCAATTAACCTCCCCGTGTTCTCACTCTCTGTCCCTTTAACGGCCACGTGATCTTGCTCGCTGTCGTTTTTACCTCCCCGTAAACTCTCTCTTTCCCTTTAACTTCCCAGTGATCTCACTCTCTGTCCCTTTAACATCCCTGATTTAGATCTATGTCCTTTTTGTCTCCCCGTGATCTCAGTGTCTATCACTTTAACCTCCCCGTGATCTCACTCTCTGTCCCTTTAACTTCCCCGTGATCTCACTCTCTGTCCATTTAACCTCCCCGTGATCTCACTCTCTGTCCAATTAACCTCCCCGTGTTCTCACTCTCTGTCCCTTTAACGGCCACGTGATCTTGCTCGCTGTCGCTTTAACCTCCCCGTAATCTCTCTCTTTCCCTTTAACTTCCCAGTGATCTCACTCTCTGTCCCTTTAACTTCCCTGATTTAGAACTCTGTCCTTTCAATCTCCCCGTGATCTCAGTGTCTATCCCTTTAACCTCCCCGTCTTCTCACTCTCTGTCCCTTTAACCTCCCCGTCTTCTCACTCTCTGTCCCTTTAACCTCCTCGTGATCTCACTCTCTGTCCCTTTAACTTCCCCGTGATCTCAGTCTCAGTCCCTTTAACCTCCCCGTGATCTCACTCTCCGTCCCTTTAACCTCCCCGTGATCTCACTCTCTGTCCTTTAACTTCCCCGTGATCTCACTCTCTGTCCCTTTAACTTCCCCGTGATCTCATTCTCTGTCCCTTTAACCTCCCAGTGATCTCACTCACTGGCCCTTTAACCTCCCCGTGATCTCACTCACATCCCATTAACCTCCCCGTGATCTCACTCTCTGTCTATTTAACCTCCCCGTGATCTCACTCACAGTCCATTAACCTCCCCGTGATCTCATTCTCTGTCCCTTTAACCTCCCTGTGATCTCACTCACTGTCCCTTTAACCTCCCCGTGATCTCACTCTCTGTCCCGTAAACCTTCCCGTAATCTAAATCTCTGTCCCTTTAACTTCCCAGTGATCTCACTCTCTGTCCCTTTAACCACCCTGATTTAGCACTCTGTCCCTTTAACCTCCCCGTGATCTCAGTGTCAGTCCCTATATCTTTCCCGTGATCTCACTTTCTGTCCCTTTAACCTCCCTGATCTAGCTCACTGTGCCTGCAACCTCCCCGTTTTGACACTCTCTGTCCCTTTAACCTCCCCGTGATATCACTCCCTGTCCCGTTAACCTTCCAGTAATCTCACACTCTGTCCATTTAACCTCACCGTGATCTCACTCTCTGTCCATTTAACCTCCCTGTCATTTAACTCTGTGTCCCTGTAACCACCCCGTGATCTCGCTCACTGTCCCTTTAACCTCCCTGTGATCTCACTCTCTGTCCCTTTAACTTCCCCGTGATCTCTCTCACTGTCCCTTTAACCTCCCCGTGATCTCACTCTCTGTGCCATTAACCTCACCGTGTTCTCATTCTCTGTCCCTTTAACCTCCCCGTGATCTCACTCTCTGTCCCTTTAACCTCCCCGTGATCTTACTCTCTGTCCCTTTAAACTCCCCGTGATCTCACTCTCTTTCCGTTTAACTCCCAAATCTAGCTCTCTGTCCTTTAAACTCCCCGTAATCTCACTCTCTGTCCATTTAACCTTCCCGTGATCTCACTCTCTGTCCCTTTAACTTCCCCGTTTAATCACTATCTGTCCCTTTAACGTCCACGTAATCTCACTCTCTGTCCCATTAACCTCCCTGTGATCTCACTCACTGTCCCTTTAACCTCCCTGTGATCTCACTCACTGTCCCTTTAACCTCCCCGTGATCTCACTCTCTGTCCCTTTAACCTCCCCGTGATCTAAATCTCTGTCCCTTTAACTTCCCACTGATCTCACTCTCTGTCCCTTTAACCTCCCTGATTTAGCACTCTGTCCCTTTAACCTCCCCGTGATCTCAGTGTCAGTCCCTGTATCCTTCCCGTGATCTCACTCTCTGTGCCTTTAACCACCCCGTGTTCTCACTCTCTGTCCCTTTAACCTCCCCGTGATCGCACTCAATGTCCCTTTAACCTCCCTTTGATCACAGTCTCTGTCCCATTAACCTCCCCGTGATCTCACTATCTGTCCCTTTAACCTCCTTGCGACCTCACTCTCATTTCTATTAACCTCCCCGTGATCTCACTCTCTGTCCCTTTAACCTCCCCGTGATCTCACTCACAGTCCCTTTAACCTCCCCGTGATCTGACTCTCTGTACCTTTAACCTCAACTTGATATCACTCTCTTTCCCGTTAACCTCCCCGTGATCTCACTCACAGTCCCATTAACCTCCCCGTGATCTCATTCTCTGTCCCTTTAACCACCCCGTGATCTCACTCACAGTCCCATTAACCTCCCCGTGATCTCACTCTCTGTCCCTTTAACTTCCCCATGATCTCACTCTCTGTCCCTTTAACATCCATGTGATCTCACTCTCTGTCACTTTAACCTCCCCGTGATCTAAATCTCTTTCCCCTTAACCTCCGCGTGATCTCAGTACCTGTCCCTATATCCTTCCCGTGATCTCACTCTCTGTCCCTTTAACCTCCCTGATCTAGCTCACTGTGCCTGTAACCTCCCCGTGTTCACACTCTCTGTCCCTTTAACCTCCCGGTGATATCACTCCCTGTCCCGTTAACCTTCCAGTAATCTCTCACTTTGTTCATTTAACCTCACCGTGATCTCACTCTCTGTCCATTTAACCTCCCTGTCATTTAACTCTGTGTCCCTGTAACCACCCCGTGATCTCACTCACTGTCCCTTTAACCTCCCTGTGATCTCACTCTCTGTCCCTTTAACTTCCCCGTGATCTCACTCACTGTCCCTTTAACCTCCCCGTGATCTCACTCTCTGTGCCATTAACCTCACCGTGTTCTCACTCTCTGTCCCTTTAACCTCCCCGTGATCTTACTCTCTGTCCCTTTAAACTCCCCATGATCTCAATCTCTTTCCCTTTAATCTTCCAAATCTAGCTCTCTGTCCTCTAAACTCCCCGTAATCTCACTCTCAGTCCAATTTACATCCCCGTGATCACACTCTCTGTCCCTTTAAACTCCCCGTGATCTCACATTCTGTCCCTTTAACCTCCCCGTGAACTCACTCTGTCACTTTTATCTTGCCGTGATCTCAATCTCTGTCCCTTGAACCTGCCCGTGATCACATTCTCTGACCATTTAACCTTCCCGTGACCTCACTCTCATTCCTATTAACCTCCCCGTGATCTCACTCAATGTCCCTTTAATCTTCCCGTGATCTCACTCTCTGTCATTTTAACCTCCCCGTGATATTACTCTCTATCCCTTTAACCTCCACGTGATCTCAGTCTCTGACCCTTTAACCTTCCCGTGATCTCGTTATCTTTCCATTTAACCTCCCCGTGACCTCACACTCATTCCTATTAACCTCCCCGTGATCTCACTCTCTGTCCGTTTAAACTCCCCGTGGTCTCACTCACAGTCACTTTAACCTCCCGGTGATCTCACTCTCTGCCCCTTTAACCTCCCGGTGATCTCACTCTCTGCCCCTTTAACCTCCCCGTGAAATCACTCTCTGTCCTTTTAACCTCCCCGTGATCTCACTCACTGTCCCTTTCACGTCCCAGTGATCTCACTCACTGTCCCATTAACCTCCCCGTGATCTCACTCTCTGTCCCTTTAACCTCCCCGTGATCTTACTCACTGTCCCTTTAAACTCCCCGTGATCTCACTCTCTTTCCGTTTAATCTTCCAAATCTAGCTCTCTGTCCTTTAAACTCCCCGTAATATCACTCTCTGTCCATTTAACCTTCCCGTGATCTCACTCTCTGTCCCTTTAACTTCCCCTTGATCTCACTATCTGTCCCTTTAACGTCCACGTAATCTCACTCTCTGTCCCATTAACCTCCCTGTGATCTCACTCACTGTCCCGTTAACCTCCCCGTGATCTCACACACTGTCCCTTTAACCTCCCCGTGATCTCACTCTCTGTCCCTTTAACCTCCCCGTGATCTAAATCTCTGTCCCTTTAACTTCCCAGTGATCTCACTCTCTGTCCCTTTAACCTCCCTGATTTAGCACTCTGTCCGTTTAACCTCCCCGTGATCTCAGTGTCAGTCCCTATATCCTTCCCGTGGTCTCACTCTCTGTGCCTTTAACCTCCCCGTGTTCTCACTCTCTGTCCCTTTTACCTCCCCGTGATCTCACTCTCTGTCCATTTAACCTCCCCGTGATCTTACTCTCTGTCCCTTTAAAATCCCCGTGATCTCACTCTCTATCCCTTTAACCTTCCTGATCTAGCTCTCTGTCCCTTTAAACTCCCCGTAATCTCACTCTCTGTCCATTTAAACTTCCCGTGATCTCACTCTCTGTCCCTTAAACCTCCCCGTGATCGCAATCTCTGTCCCTTTAAACTCCCCGTGATCTCACTCTCTGTCGCTTTAACCTCCCCGTGATCTTACTCTCTGTCCCTTTAAACTCCCCGTGATCTCACTCTCTTTCCGTTTAACTTCCAAATCTAGCTCTCTGTCCTTTAAACTCCCCGTAATCTCACTCTCTGTCCATTTAACCTTCCCGTGATCTCACTCTCTGTCCCTTTAACTTCCCCGTGATCTCACTATCTGTCCCTTTAACGTCCACGTAATCTCACTCTCTGTCCCATTAACCTCCCTGTGATCTCACTCACTGTCCCTTTAACCTCCCCGTGATCTCACTCTCTGTCCCTTTAACCTCCCCGTGATCTAAATCTCTGTCCCTTTAACTTCCCACTGATCTCACTCTCTGTCCCTTTAACCTCCCTGATTTAGCACTCTGTCCCTTTAACCTCCCCGTGATCTCAGTGTCAGTCCCTATATCCTTCCCGTGATCTCACTCTCTGTGCCTTTAACCACCCCGTGTTCTCACTCTCTGTCCCTTTAACCTCCCCGTGATCGCACTCAATGTCCCTTTAACCTCCCTTTGATCACAGTCTCTGTCCCATTAACCTCCCCGTGATCTCACTATCTGTCCCTTTAACCTCCCTGTGACCTCACTCTCATTTCTATTAACCTCCCCCTGATCTCACTCTCTGTCCCTTTAACCTCCCCGTGATCTCACTCACAGTCCCTTTAACCTCCCCGTGATCTCAATCTCTGTACCTTTAACCTCAACTTGATATCACTCTCTTTCCCGTTAACCTCCCCGTGATCTCACTCACAGTCCCATTAACCTCCCCGTGATCTCACTCTCTGTCCCTTTAACTTCCCCATGATCTCACTCTCTGTCCCTTTAACATCCATGTGATCTCACTCTCTGTCACTTTAACCTCCCCGTGATCTAAATCTCTTTCCCCTTAACCTCCGCGTGATCTCAGTGCCTGTCCCTATATCCTTCCCGTGATCTCACTCTCTGTCCCTTTAACCTCCCTGATCTAGCTCACTGTGCCTGTAACCTCCCCGTGTTCACACTCTCTGTCCCTTTAACCTCCCGGTGATATCACTCCCTGTCCCGTTAACCTTCCAGTAATCTCTCACTTTGTTCATTTAACCTCACCGTGATCTCACTCTCTGTCCATTTAACCTCCCTGTCATTTAACTCTGTGTCCCTGTAACCACCCCGTGATCTCACTCACTGTCCCTTTAACCTCCCCGTGATCTCACTCTCTGTCCCTTTAACTTCCCCGTGATCTCACTCACTGTCCCTTTAACCTCCCCGTGATCTCACTCTCTGTGCCATTAACCTCACCGTGTTCTCACTCTCTGTCCCTTTAACCTCCCCGTGATCTTACTCTCTGTCCCTTTAAACTCCCCATGATCTCAATCTCTTTCCCTTTAATCTTCCAAATCTAGCTCTCTGTCCTCTAAACTCCCCGTAATCTCACTCTCAGTCCAATTTACATCCCCGTGATCACACTCTCTGTCCCTTTAAACTCCCCGTGATCTCACATTCTGTCCCTTTAACCTCCCCGTGAACTCACTCTGTCACTTTTATCTTGCCGTGATCTCAATCTCTGTCCCTTGAACCTGCCCGTGATCACATTCTCTGACCATTTAACCATCCCGTGACCTCACTCTCATTCCTATTAACCTCCCCGTGATCTCACTCAATGTCCCTTTAATCTTCCCGTGATCTCACTCTCTGTCATTTTAACCTCCCCGTGATATTACTCTCTATCCCTTTAACCTCCACGTGATCTCAGTCTCTGACCCTTTAACCTTCCCATGATCTCGTTATCTTTCCATTTAACCTCCCCGTGACCTCACACTCATTCCTATTAACCTCCCCGTGATCTCACTCTCTGTCCGTTTAAACTCCCCGTGGTCTCACTCACAGTCACTTTAACCTCCCGGTGATCTCACTCTCTGCCCCTTTAACCTCCCGGTGATCTCACTCTCTGCCCCTTTAACCTCCCCGTGAAATCACTCTCTGTCCTTTAAACCTCCCCGTGATCTCACTCACTGTCCCTTTCATGTCCCAGTGATCTCACTCACTGTCCCATTAACCTCCCCGTGATCTCACTCTCTGTCCCTTTAACCTCCCCGTGATCTTACTCACTGTCCCTTTAAACTCCCCGTGATCTCACTCTCTTTCCGTTTAATCTTCCAAATCTAGCTCTCTGTCCTTTAAACTCCCCGTAATATCACTCTCTGTCCATTTAACCTTCCCGTGATCTCACTCTCTGTCCCTTTAACTTCCCCTTGATCTCACTATCTGTCCCTTTAACGTCCACGTAATCTCACTCTCTGTCCCATTAACCTCCCTGTGATCTCACTCACTGTCCCTTTAACCTCCCCGTGATCTCACTCTCTGTCCCTTTAACCTCCCCGTGATCTAAATCTCTGTCCCTTTAACTTCCCAGTGATCTCACTCTCTTTCCCTTTAACCTCCCTGATTTAGCACTCTGTCCGTTTAACCTCCCCGTGATCTCAGTGTCAGTCCCTATATCCTTCCCGTGGTCTCACTCTCTGTGCCTTTAACCTCCCCGTGTTCTCACTCTCTGTCCCTTTTACCTCCCCGTGATCTCACTCTCTGTCCATTTAACCTCCCCGTGATCTTACTCTCTGTCCCTTTAAAATCCCCGTGATCTCACTCTCTATCCCTTTAACCTTCCTGATCTAGCTCTCTGTCCCTTTAAACTCCCCGTAATCTCACTCTCTGTCCATTTAAACTTCCCGTGATCTCACTCTCTGTCCCTTAAACCTCCCCGTGATCGCAATCTCTGTCCCTTAAACCTCCCCGTTTACTCACTCTCTCTCCATTTAACCTCCCCGTGATCACACTCTCTGTCTCTTTAACCTCCCCGTGATCTCAATCTCTGTCCCTTTAACCTCCCCTTGATCGCACTCAATATCCCTTTAACCTCCCTTTGATCACAGTCTCTGTCCCATTAACCTCCCCGTGATCTCACACTCTCCCTTTAATCTTACCGTGATCTCACTATCTGTCCCTTTAACCTCCCCGTGACCACACTCTCATTTCTATTAACCTCCCCGTGATCTCACTATCTGTCCCTTTAACCTCCCTGTGATCTCACTCACAGTCCCTTTAACCTCCCCGTGATCTCAATCTCTGTCCCTTTAACCTCCCCGTGATCTCACTCACAGTCCCATTAACCTCCCCGTAATCTCACTCTCTCTCCCTTTAACCTCCCCATGATCTCATTCTCTGTCCCTTTAACCTCCCCGTGAGCTCACTCACAGTCCCTTTAACCTCCCCGTGATCTCACTCTCTGTCCCTTTAACTTCCCCGTGATCTCACTCTCTGTCCCTTTAACTTCCCCGTGATCTCACTCTCTGTCCCTTTAACCTCCCTGTGATCTCACTCACTGTCCCTTTAACCTCCCCGTCATCTCACTCACAGTACCATTAACCTCCTCGTGATCTCACTCTCTGTCCCTTTAACTTCCCCGTGATCTCAGTCTCTGTCCCTTTAACCTCCCCGTGATCTCACTCTCTGTCCCTTTAACCTCCCCGTGATCTCACTCTCTGTCCCTTTAACTTCCCCGTGATCTCACTCTCTGTCCCTTTAACTTCCCCGTGATCTCACTCTCTGTCCCTTTAACCTCCCTGTGATCTCACTCACTGTCCCTTTAACCTCCCCGTGATCTCACTCACATCCCATTAACCTCCCCGTGATCTCACTCTCTGTCCATTTAACCTCCCCGTGATCTCACTCACAGTCCCATTAACCTCCTCGTGATCTCACTCTCTGTCCCTTTAACTTCCCCGTGATCTCAGTCTCTCTCCCTTTAACCTCCCCGTGATCTCACTCTCAGTCCCTTTAACCTCCCCGTGATCTCACTCTCTGTCCCTTTAACTTCCCCGTGATCTCACTCTCTGTCCCTTTAACTTCCCCGTGATCTCACTCTCTGTCCATTTAACCTTCCCGTGATGTCACTCTCTGTCCATTTAACCTCCCCGTGATCACACTCTCTGTCCCTTTAACCTCCCCGTGATCTCACTCTCTGTCCCTTTAACCTTCCCGTGATCTCACTCTCTGTCCATTTAACCTCCCCGTGATCACACTCTCTGTCCCTTTAACCTCCCTTTGATCTCAGTCTCTGTCCCATTAACCTCCCCGTGATCTCACTCTGTCCCTTTAATCTTCCCGTGATGTCAATTTCTGTCCCTTTAACCTCCCCGTGACCTCACTCTCATTCCTATTAACCTCCCCGTGATCTCACTCACTGTCCCTTTAACCTCCCTGTGATCTCACTCACAGTCCCTTTAACCTCCCCGTGATCTCACTCACTGTCCCTTTAACGTCCCCTTGATATCACTCTCTTTCCCTTTAACCTTCCGGAGAACTCACTCTCTGTCACTTTAACCTCCCCGTGATTTAATTCTCTGTCCCAATAACCTCCCCGTGATCTCACTCACTGTCCCTTTAACGTCCCAGTGATCTCACTCTGTCCATTTAATCATCCCGCGATCTCAATCAATGTCCATTTAACCTCCCCGTGATCTCACTCTCTGTCCCTTTAACTTCCCCGTGATCTCACTCTCTGTCTCTTTAACCTACCCGTGATCTCACTCTCTGTCCCTTTAACCTCCCCGTGATCTCTCTCTGTCACTTTAACCTCCCCGTAATCTCTCGATGTCTCTTTAACCTCCCGTGATCTCACTCTATTCCCTTTAACCTCCCTGATTTAGCTCTCTGTCCCTTTATCCTCCCCGTGATCTTACTCTCAGTCCCTTTAACCTCCCCGTTATCTCACCCTCTGTCCCTTTAACCTCCCCGTAATCTGACTCTCTGTCCCTTTAATCTTCCCGTGATCTCAATCACTGTCCCTTTAACCTCCCCGTGATCACACTCTCTGTCCCTTTAACCTCCCCGTGATCTCACTCTCTGTACCTTTAAGTTCCCCTTGATCTCACTCGCTGTCCCTTTAATTCCCCGTCATCTTACTCTCTGTCATTTAACCTCCCCGTGATCTCACTCTCTGTCCCATTAACCTCCCCGTGATCTCACTCTCTGTCCATTTAATCTCCCCGTCATTTAACTCCCTGTCCCTTTAACCTCCCCGTGATCTCACTCTCTGTACTTTTAACCTCCCCGTGATCTCACCCTCTGTCCCTTTAACCTCCCGTGATCTCACTCTCTGTCCCTTTAACTTCCCCGTGATCTCACTCTCTATCCATTTAACCTCCCCGTGTTCTCACTCTCTGTCCCTTTAACGGCCACGTGATCTTGCTCGCTGTCGTTTTTACCTCCCCGTAAACTCTCTCTTTCCCTTTAACTTCCCAGTGATCTCACTCTCTGTCCCTTTAACATCCCTGATTTAGATCTATGTCCTTTTTGTCTCCCCGTGATCTCAGTGTCTATCACTTTAACCTCCCCGTGATCTCACTCTCTGTCCCTTTAACTTCCCCGTGATCTCACTCTCTGTCCATTTAACCTCCCCGTGATCTCACTCTCTGTCCAATTAACCTCCCCGTGTTCTCACTCTCTGTCCCTTTAACGGCCACGTGATCTTGCTCGCTGTCGCTTTAACCTCCCCGTAATCTCTCTCTTTCCCTTTAACTTCCCAGTGATCTCACTCTCTGTCCCTTTAACTTCCCTGATTTAGAACTCTGTCCTTTCAATCTCCCCGTGATCTCAGTGTCTATCCCTTTAACCTCCCCGTCTTCTCAGTCTCTGTCCCTTTAACCACCGCGTGATCTCACTCTCTGTCCCTTTAAACTCCCCATAATCTCACTCTCTGTCCGTTTAACCTTTTCGTGATCTCACTCTCTGTCCCTTTAACCACCCCATGCTCTCACTCTCTGTAACTTTAACCTCCAAGTGATCGCACTCAATGTCCCTTTAACTTACCTGCGATCTCACTCTCTATCCCATTAACCTCCCCGTGATCACACTCTCTGTCGCTTTAACCTCCCCGTAATCTCATTCTCTGTCCCTTTCACCTCCCCGTGACCTCACTCTCATTCCTATTAACATCCCCGTGATCTCACGCTCTGTCCCTTTAACCTCCCCGTGAGCTCACTCACAGTCACTTTAACCTCCCCGTGATCTCACCCTCTGTTCCTTTAACCTCCCCGTGATATCACTGTCCCTTTAAGCTCCCCGTGATCTCATTCACTGTCCCTTTCACGTCCCAGTGATCTCACTCTGTCCAATTAATCTTCCCGTGATCTCAATCTCTGGCCATTTAACCTGCACGTGATCTCATTCTCTGTCTCTTTCAACTCCCAGTGATCTCACTCTCTGTCCCTTTAACCTCCCCGTGTTCTCACTCTCTGTCCCTTTAACGTCCACATAATCTCAATCTCTGTCTCATTAACCTCCCTGTGATCTCACTCACTGTCCCTTTAACCTCCCCGTGATCTCACTCTCTGTCCCTTTAACCTCCCCGTGATCTAAATCTCTGTCCCTTTACGTTCCCAGTGAACTCACTCTCTGTCCCATTAACCTCCCCGTGATCTCAGTGTCAGTCCCTATATACTTCCCGTGATCTCAAACTCTGTGCCTTTAAACACCCCGTGTTCTCACTCTCTGTCCATTTTACCTCCCCGTGATCTCACTCTCTGTCCCTTTAACCTCCCCGTGATCTTAGTCTCAGTCCCTTTAAACTCCCCGTGATCTCACACTCTATCCCTTTAACCTTCCTGATCTAGCTCTCTGTCCCTTTAAACTCCCCGTAATCTCACTCTCTGTCCATTTAACCTTCCCGTGATCTCACTCTCTGTCCCTTTAACCTCCCCGTGATCTCTCTCTGTCACTTTAACCTCCCCGTAATCTCTCGATGTCTCTTTAACCTCCCGTGATCTCACTCTATTCCCTTTAACCTCCCTGATTTAGCTCTCTGTCCCTTTATCCTCCCCGTGATCTTACTCTCAGTCCCTTTAACCTCCCCGTTATCTCACCCTCTGTCCCTTTAACCTCCCCGTAATCTGACTCTCTGTCCCTTTAATCTTCCCGTGATCTCAATCACTGTCCCTTTAACCTCCCCGTGATCACACTCTCTGTCCCTTTAACCTCCCCGTGATCTCACTCTCTGTACCTTTAAGTTCCCCTTGATCTCACTCGCTGTCCCTTTAATTCCCCGTCATCTTACTCTCTGTCATTTAACCTCCCCGTGATCTCACTCTCTGTCCCATTAACCTCCCCGTGATCTCACTCTCTGTCCATTTAATCTCCCCGTCATTTAACTCCCTGTCCCTTTAACCTCCCCGTGATCTCACTCTCTGTACTTTTAACCTCCCCGTGATCTCACCCTCTGTCCCTTTAACCTCCCGTGATCTCACTCTCTGTCCCTTTAACTTCCCCGTGATCTCACTCTCTATCCATTTAACCTCCCCGTGTTCTCACTCTCTGTCCCTTTAACGGCCACGTGATCTTGCTCGCTGTCGTTTTTACCTCCCCGTAAACTCTCTCTTTCCCTTTAACTTCCCAGTGATCTCACTCTCTGTCCCTTTAACATCCCTGATTTAGATCTATGTCCTTTTTGTCTCCCCGTGATCTCAGTGTCTATCACTTTAACCTCCCCGTGATCTCACTCTCTGTCCCTTTAACTTCCCCGTGATCTCACTCTCTGTCCATTTAACCTCCCCGTGATCTCACTCTCTGTCCAATTAACCTCCCCGTGTTCTCACTCTCTGTCCCTTTAACGGCCACGTGATCTTGCTCGCTGTCGCTTTAACCTCCCCGTAATCTCTCTCTTTCCCTTTAACTTCCCAGTGATCTCACTCTCTGTCCCTTTAACTTCCCTGATTTAGAACTCTGTCCTTTCAATCTCCCCGTGATCTCAGTGTCTATCCCTTTAACCTCCCCGTCTTCTCACTCTCTGTCCCTTTAACCACCGCGTGATCTCACTCTCTGTCCCTTTAAACTCCCCATAATCTCACTCTCTGTCCGTTTAACCTTTTCGTGATCTCACTCTCTGTCCCTTTAACCACCCCATGCTCTCACTCTCTGTAACTTTAACCTCCAAGTGATCGCACTCAATGTCCCTTTAACTTACCTGCGATCTCACTCTCTATCCCATTAACCTCCCCGTGATCACACTCTCTGTCGCTTTAACCTCCCCGTAATCTCATTCTCTGTCCCTTTCACCTCCCCGTGACCTCACTCTCATTCCTATTAACATCCCCGTGATCTCACGCTCTGTCCCTTTAACCTCCCCGTGAGCTCACTCACAGTCACTTTAACCTCCCCGTGATCTCACCCTCTGTTCCTTTAACCTCCCCGTGATATCACTGTCCCTTTAAGCTCCCCGTGATCTCATTCACTGTCCCTTTCACGTCCCAGTGATCTCACTCTGTCCAATTAATCTTCCCGTGATCTCAATCTCTGGCCATTTAACCTGCACGTGATCTCATTCTCTGTCTCTTTCAACTCCCAGTGATCTCACTCTCTGTCCCTTTAACCTCCCCGTGTTCTCACTCTCTGTCCCTTTATCGTCCACATAATCTCAATCTCTGTCTCATTAACCTCCCTGTGATCTCACTCACTGTCCCTTTAACCTCCCCGTGATCTCACTCTCTGTCCCTTTAACCTCCCCGTGATCTAAATCTCTGTCCCTTTACGTTCCCAGTGAACTCACTCTCTGTCCCATTAACCTCCCCGTGATCTCAGTGTCAGTCCCTATATACTTCCCGTGATCTCAAACTCTGTGCCTTTAAACACCCCGTGTTCTCACTCTCTGTCCATTTTACCTCCCCGTGATCTCACTCTCTGTCCCTTTAACCTCCCCGTGATCTTAGTCTCAGTCCCTTTAAACTCCCCGTGATCTCACACTCTATCCCTTTAACCTTCCTGATCTAGCTCTCTGTCCCTTTAAACTCCCCGTAATCTCACTCTCTGTCCATTTAACCTTCCCGTGATCTCACTCTCTGTCCATTTAACCTCCCCGTGATCACACTCTCTGTCCCTTTAACCTCCCCGTGATCTCACTCTCTGTCCCTTTAACCTCCCCGTGATCTCACTCTCTGTCCATTTAACCTCCCCGTCATTTAACACTCTGTCCCTGTATCAACCCCGAGATCTCACTTTCTGTTCCTTTAACCTCCCCGAGATCTAACTCTCTGTCCCTTTAACCTCCCCGTGATCTCACTCTGTCCCTTTAATCTTCCCGTGATGTCAATTTCTGTCCCTTTAACCTCCCCGTGATGTCACTCACTGTCCCTTTAACCTCCCTGTGATCTCACTCACAGTCCCTTTAACCTCCCCGTGATCTCAGTCTCTGTCCCTTTAACCTCCCCGTGATCTCACTCACAGTCCCTTTAACCTCCCCGTGATCTCACTCACAGTACCTTTAACCTCCCCGTGATCTCACTCACTGTCCCTTTAACGTCCCCTTGATATCACTCTCTTTCCCTTTAACCTTCCGGTGAACTCACTCTCTGTCACTTTAACCTCCCCGTGATTTAACTCTCTGTCCCTATAACCTCCCCGTGATCTCACTCACTGTCCCTTTAACGTCCCAGTGATCTCACTCTGTCCATTTAATCATCCCGCGATCTCAATCAATGTCCATTTAACCTCCCCGTGATCTCACTCTCTGTCCCTTTAACTTCACCGTGATCTCACTCTCTGTCCCTTTAACCTGCCCGTGATCTCACTCTCTGTCCCTTTAACCTCCCCGTTATCTCACTCACTGTCCCTTTAATCTTCCCGTGATCTCAATCACTGTCCCTTTAACCTCCCCGTAATCTGACTCTCTGTCCCTTTAATCTTCCCATGATCTCAATCACTGTCCCTTTAACCTCCCCGTGATCACACTATCTGTACCTTTAAGTTCCCCGGGATCTCACTCGCTGTCCCTTTAATTCCCCGTCATCTTACTCTCTGTCATTTAACCTCCCCGTGATCTCACTCTCTGTCCCTTTAACCTCCCCGTGATCTCACTCTCTGTACTTTTAACCTCCCCGTGATCTCACTCTCTGTCCCTTTAACCTCCCCGTGATCTCACTCTCTGTCCCTTTAACTTCCCCGCGATCTCACTCTCTGTCCATTTAACCTCCCCGTGTTCTCACTCTCTGTCCCTTTAACGGCCACGTGATCTAGCTCGCTGTCGCTTTAACCTCCCCGTAATCTCTCTCTTTCCCTTTAACTTCCCAGTGATCTCACTCCCTGTCCCTTTAACTTCCCTGATTTAGAACTCTGTCCTTTTAATCTCCCCGTGATCTCAGTGTCTATCCCTTTAACCTCCCCGTGATCTCACTCTCTGTCCCTTTAACCTCCCCGTGATCTAGCTCTCTGTCCCTTTAAACTCCCCGTAATCTCACTCACTGTCCGTTTAACCTTTTCGTGATCTCACTCTCTGTCCCTTTAACCTCCCCATGCTCTCACTCTCTGTAACTTTAACCTCCAAGTGATCGCACTCAATGTCCCATTAACTTACCCGTGATCTCACTCTCTGTCCCTTTAACCTCCTAGTGATCTCACTCTCTATCCCTTTAACCTTCCTGATCTAGATCTCTGTCACTTTAACCTCCCCGATATCTCATTCTCTGTCCATTTAATATTCCAGTGATCTCACTCTCTGTCCCTTTAAAACTCCCCGTGATCTCACTCGCTGTCCCTTTAACCACCCCGTGATATCACTCTCTGTCCCGGTAAACTTCCCGTAATCTCACTCTCTGTCCCTTTAAAATTCCCCTGATCTCACTCTCTGTCCCTTTAACCTCCCCGTGAACTCAATATCTGTGCCTTTAACCTCCCCGTGATCTCACTCTCTGTCCCTTTTACCTTCCTGATTTAGCACTCTGTCCATTTAACCTCCCCGTGATCTAAATCTCTGTCCCTTTAACTTCCCAGTGATCTCACTCTCTGTCCCTTTAACATTCCTGATTTAGCACTCTGTCCCTTTAACCTCCCCGTGATCTCAGTGTCTGTCCCTTTAACCTCCCCGTGATCTTACTCTCAGTCCCTTTAAACTCCCCGTGATCTCACACTCTATCCCTTTAAGCTTCCTGATCTAGCTCTCTGTCCCTTTAAACTCCCCGTAATCTCACTCTCTGTCCATTTAACCTTCCCGTGATCTCACTCTCTGTCCATTTAACCTCCCCGTGATCATAATCTCTGTCCCTTTAACCTTTCCGTGATCTCACTCTCTGTCCCTTTAACCTCCCCGTGATCTCACTCTCTGTCCATTTAACCTCCCCGTCATTTAACACTCTGTCCCTGTATCAACCCCGAGATCTCACTTTCTGTTCCTTTAACCTCCCCGAGATCTAACTCTCTGTCCCTTTAACCTCCCCGTGATCTCACTCTGTCCCTTTAATCTTCCCGTGATGTCAATTTCTGTCCCTTTAACCTCCCCGTGATCTCACTCACTGTCCCTTTAACCTCCCTGTGATCTCACTCACAGTCCCTTTAACCTCCCCGTGATCTCAGTCTCTGTCCCTTTAACCTCCCCGTGATCTCACTCACAGTCCCTTTAACCTCCCCGTGATCTCACTCACAGTCCCTTTAACCTCCCCGTGATCTCACTCACTGTCCCTTTAACGTCCCCTTGATATCACTCTCTTTCCCTTTAACCTTCCGGTGAACTCACTCTCTGTCACTTTAACCTCCCCATGATTTAACTCTCTGTCCCATTAACCTCCCTGTGATCTCACTCACTGTCCCTTTAACCTCCCCGTGATCTCACTCTCTGTCCCTTTAACCTCCCCGTTATCTAAATCTCTGTCCCTTTAACTTCCCAGTGATCTCACTCTCTGTCCCTTTAACCTCCCTGATTTAGCACTCTGTCCCTTTAACCTCCCCGTGATCTCAGTGTCAGTCCCTATATCCTTCCCGTGATCTCACTCTCTGTGCCTTTAACCTCCCCGTGTTCTCACTCTCTGTCCCTTTTACCTCCCGGTGATCTCACTCTCTGTCCATTTAACCTTCCTGATCTAGCTCTCTGTCCCTTTAAACTCCCCGTAATCTGACTCTTTGTCCATTTAACCTTCCTGTGATCTCACTCTCTGACCCTTTAACCTCCCTGTGATCTCACTTTCTGTCCATTTAACCTCCCCGTCATTTAACACTCTGTCCCTGTAACAACCCCGTGATCTCACTTTCTGTCCCTTTAACCTCCCCGAGATCTAACTCTCTGTCCCTTTAACCTCCCCGTGCTCTCGCTCTCTGTACCGTTAACCTCCCCCTGATCGCACTCAATGTCCCTTTAACCTCCCTTTGATCTCAGTCTCTGTCCCATTACCCTCCCCGTGATCTCACTCTGTCCCTTTAATCTTCCCGTGATCTCAATCTCTGTCCCTTTAACCTCCCCGTGATCTCACTCACAGTCCCTTTAACCTCCCCATGATCTCACTCTCTGTCCCTTTAACCTCCCCGTGATCTCACTCACAGTCCCTTTAACCTCCCCGTGATCTCACTCACAGTCACTTGAACCTCCCCGTGATCTCACCCTCTGTTCCTTTAACCTCCCCGTGATATCACTGTCCCTTTAACCTCCCCGTGATCTAAATCTCTGTCCCTTTAACTTCACAGTGATCTCACTCTCTGTCCCTTTAACATTCCTGATTTAGCACTCTGTCCCTTTAACCTCCCCGTGATCTCAGTGTCTGTCCCATTAACCTCCCCATGATCTCACTCTCTATCCCATTATCCTCCCCGTGATCTCACTCTCTATCCCATTAACCTCCCCGTGATCACACTCTCTGTCGCTTTAACCTCCCCGTAATCTCATTCTCTGTCCCTTTAACCTCCCCGTAATCTCATTCTCTGTCCCTTTAACCTCCCCGTGACCTCACTCTCATTCCTATTAACCTCCCCGTGATCTCACGCTCTGTCCCTTTAACCTCCCCGTGAGCTCACTCACAGTCACTTTAACCTCCCCGTGATCTTACCCTCTGTTCCTTTAACCTCCCCGTGATATCACTGTCCCTTTTAGCTCCCCGTGATCTCATTAACTATCCCTTTCACGTCCCAGTGATCTCACTCTGTCCAATTAATCTTCCCGTGATCTCAATCTCTGGCCATTTAACCTGCACGTGATCTCATTCTCTGTCTCTTTCAACTCCCAGTGATCTCACTCTCATTCCTATTTACATCCCCGTGATCTCAGTCTCTGCCCCTTTAACCTCCCCGTGATCACACTCAATGTCCATTTAACCAGCCCGTGATCTCATCCTCTGTCCCTTTAACCTCCCCGTGATCTCACTCACTGTCCCTTCAACCTCCCCGTGATCTCACTCTTTGTCCCTTTAACCTCCCCGTGATCTCATTCTCTGTCCCTTTAACGTCCCCGTAATCTCACTCTCTGTCCCATTAACCTCCCTGTGATCTCACTCACTGTCCCTTTAACCTCCCCGTGATCTCACTCTCTGTCCCTTTAACCTCCCCGTTCTCTAAATCTCTGTCCCTTTAACTTCCAAGTGATCTCACTCTCTGTCCCTTTAACCTCCCTGATTTAGCACTCTGTCCCTTTAACCTCCCCGTGATCTCAGTGTCAGTCCCTATATCCTTCCCGTGATCTCACTCTCTGTGCCTTTAACCTCCCCGTGTTCTCACTCTCTGTCCCTTTTACCTCCCCGTGATCTCACTCTCTGTCCATTTAACCTTCCTGATCTAGCTCTCTGTCCCTTTAAACTCCCCGTAATCTGACTCTCTGTCCATTTAACCTTCCTGTGATCTCACTCTCTGACCCTTTAACCTCCCCGTTATCTCACTCTCTGTCCATTTAACCTCCCCGTCATTTAACACTCTGTCCCTGTAACAACCCCGTGATCTCACTTTCTGTCCCTTTAACCTCCCCGAGATCTAACTCTCTGTCCCTTTAACCTCGCCGTGCTATCGCTCTCTGTACCATTAACCTCCCCCTGATCGCACTCAATGTCCCTTTAACCTCCCTTTGATCTCAGTCTCTGTCCCATTACCCTCCCCGTGATCTCACTCTGTCCCTTTAATCTTCCCGTGATCTCAATCTCTGTCCCTTTAACCTCCCCGTGATCTCACTCACAGTCCCTTTAACCTCCCCATGATCTCACTCTCTGTCCCTTTAACCTCCCCGTGATCTCACTCACAGTCCCTTTAACCTCCCCGTGATCTCACTCACAGTCACTTTAACCTCCCCGTGATCTCACCATCTGTTCCTTTAACCTCCCCGTGATATCACTGTCCCTTTAACCTCCCCGTGATCTAAATCTCTGTCCCTTTAACTTTACAGTGATCTCACTCTCTGTCCCTTTAACATTCCTGATTTAGCACTCTGTCCCTTTAACCTCCCCGTGATCTCAGTGTCTGTCCCATTAACCTCCCCGTGATCTCATTCTCTATCCCATTATCCTCCCCGTTATCTCACTCTCTATCCCATTAACCTTCCTGATCTAGCTCTCTGTCCCTTTAAACTCCCCGTAATCTCACTCTCTGTCCATTTAACCTTCCCGTGATCTCACTCTCTGTCCATTTAACCTCCCCGTGATCACACTCTCTGTCCCTTTAACCTCCCCGTGATCTCACTCTCTGTCCCTTTAACCTCCCCGTGACATCACTCTCATACCTATTAACCTCCCCGTGATCTCACTCTCTGTCCCTTTAACCTCCCCGTGATCTCACTCACAGTCACTTTAACCTCCCTGTGATCTCACTCTCTGTCCCTTTAACCTCCCCGTGATCTCACTCTCTGTCCCTTTAACCTCCCCGTCATCTCACTCACTGTCCCTTTCACGTCCCAGTGATCTCACTCTGTCCATTTAATCTTCCCGTGATCTCAATCTCTGTCCATTTAACCTGCACGTGATCTCATTCTCTGTCCCTTTAACCTCCCAGTGATCTCATTCTCTGTCCCTTTCAACTCCCAGTGATCTCATTCTCTGTCCCTTTCAACTCCCAGTTTTCTCACTCTCTGTCCCTTTAACCTCCCCGTGATCTAAATCTCTGTCCCATTAACTTCCCAGTGATCTCACTCTCTGTCCCTTTAACATCCCCGTGATCTCACTCTCTGTCCCTTAAGCCTCCCAGTCATCTCACTCACTGTCCAGTTAACCTCCCCGTGATCTCAATCTCTGTCCCTTTAACCTCCCTGATTTAGCACTCTTTCCCTTTAACCTCCCCGTGATCTCACTCTCTTTCCTGTTAACCTTCCAGTAATCTCACTCCCTGTCCCTTTAACCTTCAAGTGAACTCACTCTCTGTCACTTTATCCTCCCCGTTATTTATCTCTCTGTCCCTTTAACCTCCCCGTGATCTCCCTCACTGTCCCTTTAACGTCCCAGTGATCTCACTCTGTTCATTTAATCTTCCCGCAATCTCAATCTCTGTCCATTTAACCTGCCCCTAATCTCATTCTCTATCACTTTCAACTCCCAGTGATCTCACTATCTGTCCCATTAACCTCCCCGTGATCTCACTCTCTGTCCCTTTAACCTCCCCGTGATCTCACTCTCTGTCCCTTTAACTTCCCCTTGATCTCACTCTCTGTCCCATTAACGTCCACGTGATCTCACTATCTGTCACTTTAACCTCCCCGTGATCTAAATCTCTGTCCCTTTTACTTCCCAGTGATCTCACTCTCTGTCCCGTTAACCTTCCAGTAATCTCACACTCTGTCCCTTTAACCTCCCCGTGATATCACTCTCTGTCCCGTTAACCTTCCAGTAATCTCACTCTCTGTCCCTTTAACCTCCCCGTGATCTCACTCTCTGTCCCTTTAACCTCCCTGTCATTTAACTCTCTGTCCCTGTAACCACCCCGTGAACTCAGTCTCTGTCACTTTAACCTCCCCGTGATCTCACTCACTGTCCCTTTAACCTCCCCGTGATCTCACTCTCTGTCCCTTTAACCTCCCCGTGTTTTCACTCTCTGTCCCTTTAACCTCCCCGTGATCTCACTCTCTGTCCCTTTAACCTCCCCCTTAACTCACTCTCTCTCCCATTAACCTCCCCGTGATCTCACTCTCTGTCCCGTTAACCTTCCAATAATCTCACACTCTGTCCCTTTAACTTTCCCGTGAACTCACTGTCCCTTTAACCTCCCCTTGATCTCACTCACTGTCCCTTTAACGTCCCAGTGATCTCACTCTCTGTCAATTTAACCTGCCCATGATCTCATTCTCTGTCCCTTTCAACTCCCAGTGATCTCACTGTCTGTCCCATTAAACTCCCCGTGATCTCACTCTCTATCCCATTAACCCCCCAGTGATCTAAATCTCTGTCCCTTTAACCTCCCCGTGTTCTCACTCTCTGTCCCTTTAACCTCCCCGTGATCTCACTCTCTGTCCCTTTAACATTCCCGTGATCACACTCTCTGTACCTTTATACTCCCCGTGATCTCACTCTCTGTCCCTTTAACCTCCCCGTGATCTCACTCTCCATCTCTTTAACCTCCCCGTGATCTCTCTCTCTGTCCCTTTAATCCCCCCGTAATCTCACTCTCTGTCCCATTAACGTCCACGTGATCTCCCTATCTTTTCCTTTAACCTCCCCGTGATCTCTCTCTCTCGCTTTAATCTCTGTCCTTTTAACCTCTCTCTGATCTAACTCTCTGTCACTTAAAACACCCCATGATATCACTCACTATCCGGTTAACATCCCCCTGATCTCACTCTCTTTCCCTTTAACCTCCCAGTGATCTCACTCTCTTTCCCTTAAACCTCCCAGTGATCTCACTCTCTGTCCCATTAACCTCCCCGTGATCTCACTCTCTGTCACTTTAATCTCACCGTGATCTCACTCTCTGTCCCTTAAACGTCCACTCGATCTCACTCTCTGTCCCATTTACCGCCCCGTGATCTCAATGTCTGTCACTTTAATCTCACCGTGATCTCACTCTCTGTCCCTTAAACGTCCACGTTTTCTCACTCTCTGTCCCATTAAACTCCCCGTAATCTCACTCTCTGTCCCTTTAACCTTCCCGTGATCTCACTCACTGTCCCTTTTAACTCCCCATGATCTCACTCTCTGTCCCTTTAGCTTTCCCGTGATCTCACTCTCTATCCCTTAAACCTGCCCGTGATATCATTCTGTGTCCCTTTAACCTCCCCGTGATCTCACTCTCTGTCCCATTTACCTCCCCCTTAACTCACTCTCTGTCCCATTAACCTCCCCGTGATCTCACTCTCTGTCCCTTTAACCTCCCCGTGATCTCACTCTCTGTCCCTTTAACCTCCCGGTGATCTCACCACTGTCCCTTCAACCTCCCCGTGAAATCACTCTCTGTCCCTTTAACCTCCCCGTGATCTCAATCTCTGTCCCTTTAACCTCCCCGTGATCTCACTCTCTGTCCATTTAACCTCCCCGTCATCTAACTCTCTTTCCCTTTAACCACCCCGTGATTTCACTCTGTGTCCCTTTAATCTTCCCATGATCTCACTCTCTGTCCCTTTAACCTCCCCGTGATCTCACTCCTTTTCCCTTTAACCTCCCCGTGATCTCAATCTCTGTGCGTTTAACCTCCCCGTGATCTCACTCCTTTTCCCTTTAACGTCCCAGTGATCTCACTCTGTCCCTTTAATCTTCCCGTGATCTCTATCTCTGTCCCTTTAATGTGCCCGTGATCCCATTCTCTGTACCTTTCACCAACCCGTGATTTCACTCTCTGTCCCATTAAAATCCCCGTGATCTCACTCTCTCTCCCTTTTACCTCCCCTTGATCTCATTCTCTGTCCCTTTAACCTCCCCGTGATCACACTCTAGTACCTTTAACCTCCCTGATATTGCTCTCTGTCCCTTTAACCTCCCCGTGTTCTCAGTCTCTGTCCCTTTAACCTCGCCGTGATCTCACTGTCTGTCCCTTTAACCTCCCTGATCTAGCTTTCTGACCCTTTACTCTCCACGTGATCACATCCCTGTCCCATTAACCTCCCCGAGATCTCACTATCTGTCCCTTTAACCTCCCCGTGATCTTACTCTCTGTCCCTTTAACCACCCCACTATCTCACTCTCTTTCCCTTTAACCTCCCCGTAATCTCACTCTCTGACCCTTTAACCTCCCCGTAATCTCACTCTCTGTCCCTTTAAGCTTCATGTGATCTCACTCTCTGTCCCTTTAACTTCCCCGTGATCTCATTCGCTGTCGCTTTAATACCCCGTTATCTCACTCTCTGTCCCTTTAACCTCCCCGTGACCTCACTCTGTCCATTTAATCTTCACGTGCTCTTTATCTCTGTCCATTTAACCTGCCTGTGAACTCATTCTCTGTCCCTTTCACCTCCCCCTGATCTCACTCTCTGTCCCATTAACCTGCCCGTGATCTCACTCTCTGTCCCTTTAACCTCCCCGTGATCTCACTATCTCTCCATTTAACTTCCCCGTGATCTCACTCTCTGTCCCATTAAACTCCCCGTGAATTCACTCTCTGTCACGTTAACCTCCCCGTGATCACACTCTCTGTCCCATTAACCTCCCTGTGATCTCACTCTCTGTCACTTTAACCTCCCCGTGATCACACTCTCTGTCCCTTTAACTTCCCCGTGATCTCACTCTCTGTCCCATTTACCTCCCTGTGATCTCACTCTCTGTCGCTTTAACCTCCCCGTAATCTCTCTCTGTTCTTTTAAGCTCAAAGTGATCTCACTCTCTGTCCCTTTAAACTCCCCGTGATCTCACTCTCTATCCCTTTAATCTACCTGATCTAGCTCTCTGTCCCTTTAAACTCCCCGTAATCTCATTCTCTGTCCCTTAGACCTTCCCGTTATCTCACTCTCTGTCCCTTTAACCTCCCAGTGATCTCTCTCTGTCCCTTTAAACTCCCCGTGTGTCTCGCTCTCTGTCCCTTTAACCTCCCCGTGCTCTCACTCTTAGTACCTTTAACCTCCCTTTGGTCGTACTCAGTGTCTCTTTAACCTCCCCGTGATCTCACTCTCTGTCCCATTAACCTCCCCGTGCTCTCACTCTGTCCCTTTAATCTTCCCGTGATCTCAATCTCTGTCCCTTGAACCTGCCCGTGATCTCATTCTCTGTCCATTTAACCTCCTCGTCATCTCACTCTCATTCCTATTAACCTCCCCGTGATCTCACTCTCTGTCCCTTTAACCTCCCCGTGATCTCACTCTCTGTCCCTTTAACCTCCCCGTGATCTCACTCTCTGTCCCGGTAACCTTCCCGTAATCTCACTCACTGTCCCTTTACACTTCCGCTGATCTCACTCTCTGTCCCTTTATCATCGCCGTGATCTCACTCTCTGTCCCTTTAACCTCCCCGTGATATCAATCTCTGTGCCTTTAACGTCCCAGTGATCTCACTCTGTCCATTTAATCTTCCTGTGATCTCAATCTCTGTCCATTTAACCTGCCCGTGATCTCATTCTCTCTCCATTTAACCTCCCTGTGATCTCACTCTCTGTCCCTTTAACCTCCCCGTGATATCAATCTCTGTGCCTTTAACGTCCCAGTGATCTCACTCTGTCCATTTAATCTTCCTGTGATCTCACTTTCTTTCCCTTTAACCTCCCTGATCTAGCTCTCTATCCCTTTAACCTCCCCGTAATCTCACTCCCTATCACTTTAATCTTCCCGTGATCTCACTCTCTGACCCTTTAACCTCTTCGTGATCTCACTATCTGTCCCGTTAACCTCACCGTGATCTCACTCTGTCGCTTTAACCTCCCCGTAATCTCACTGCCTGTCCCATTAACCTCCCCCTGATCTCACTCCCTGTCCCCTTATCTTTCCCGTGATCTCACTCTCTGTCCCAAAAACCTCCCCGTGATATCACTCTATTTCCCTTTAACCTCCCCGTGATCTCACTCTCTGACCCTTTAACCTCCCCGTGATATCACTCTCTGTCGCTTTAACCTCCCCGTGATCTCAATCTCTGTACCTTTAACGTCCCAGTGATCTCACTCTGTCCATTTAACGTCCCTGTGATCTCACCCTATTTCCCTTTAACCACCCTGTGATCTCATTCTCTGTCGCTTTCACCTCCCCGTGATCTCACTCTCTGAGCCATTAATCTTCCCATGATCCTACTCTCGGTCCCTTTAACCTCCCCGTGATCTCACTCTCTGTCCCTTTAACTTCCCCGTGATCACACTCTCTGTCACTTTAACCTCCCCGTGATCTCACTCTCTGTCACTTTAACTATCACTGATCTGACTCTCTGTCTCTATAACTGTCCCTGATCTCAATCTTTGTCCCATTAACATTTCCGTGATCTCACCCTCTGTCCCTATAACATCCCCGTGATCTCACTCTCTGTCCCTTTAACCTCCCCGTGATTTCACTCTCCGTCCCATTAACCTCATCGTGATCTCACTCTCTGTCCCATTAACCTCCCCGTGATCTCACTCTCTGTCCCATTAATTTCCCCGTGATCTCACCCTCTGTCCATTTAACCTCCTCGTGATCTCACTCTCCGACCCTTTAACCTCCCCGTGATCTCTCTCTGTCGCTTTAACCTCCCCGTGATCTCACTCTCCGTCACTTTAACATCCCCATGATCTCTGTCTTTCCCTTTAAACTCCCCGTGTTCTCACTTTCTGTCCCTTTAACCTCACCGTGATCTCACTCTCAGTCCCTTTAACTTCCCCGTGATCTCACTCTCTGTCCCTTTTACCTCCCCGCGATCTCGCTCTCTGTCCCTTTAAACTCCCCATGATCACAATCTCTGTCCCTTTAATCTGCCCCTGATCTCTCTCTCTGTCCCTTTAACCTCCCCGTGATTTCACTCTCTGTCCCTTTAACCTCCCCGTGATCTCACTCTCTGTCCCTTTAACCTCCCCGTGATCTTACGCTCTGTCCCTTTAACCTCCCCGTGATCTCACTATCTATCCCTTTAACCTACCTGATCTAGCTCACTGTCCCTTTAACCTCCCCGTAATCTCACTCTCTGTCCCTTTAAACTTCCCGTGCTCTCATTCTCTGTACCTTTAACCTCCCCGTGATCGCACTCAATGTACCTTTAAACTCCCCGGGATCTCACTCTCTGTCCCATTAACCTCCCCGTGATCCTACTCTGTCACTGTTATCTTCCAGTGATCTCAATCTCTGTCCCTTGAACCTGCCCGTGATCTCACTCTCTGTCCCATTAACCTACCCGTGATCTCACTCTCTGCCCCTTTAACCTCCCTGTGATATCACTCTCTGTCCTGTTAAGCATCGCGTAATCTCACTCTCTGTCCCTTTAAACTTCCCCCGATCTCACTCTCTGTCGCTTTAACCTCCCCGTGATCACACAATCTGTCCCTTTGACCTCCCCGTGTTCTCACTCACTGTCCCATTAATATCCGCGTGAGCTCACTCTCTGTCCCTTTACCTTCCCCGTGATCTTACGCCCTGTCCCTTTAACCTCCCCGTGATCTCACTATCTATCCCTTTAACCTACCTGATCTAGCTCACTGTCCCTTTAACCTCCCCGTAATCTCACTCTCTGTCCCTTTAAACTCCCCATGCTCTCACTCTCTGTCCCTTTAACCTCCCCGTAATCTCACTCTCTGTCCCTTTAACCTTCCCGTGATTTCAATCTCTGTCGCTTTAATCTCCCCGTGATCACACTCTCTGTCCCTTTAAACTCCCCGTGATCTCACCCTCTGTCCCTTTAACCACCCCGTGCTCTCACTCTCTGTCACTTTAACCTCCAGGTGATCTCACTCTCTGTCCCATTAACCTCCCCGTGATCTCACTCTCTGTCCCTTATACCTACCAGTCATCTCACTCACTCTCCCTTTAACCTCCCCGTGAGCTCAGTCTCTGTCCATTTAACTTCCCCGTGATCTCACTCTCTGTCCCTTTAATCTCCCCGAGATCACATTCTTTGTCCCTTTGAACTCCCCGTGATATCACTCTCTGTCAATATAACCTCCCCGTGATCGCAATCTCTGTCCCATTATCCTCCCAGTGATCTCACTCTCTATTCCTTTAACCTCCCCGTGATCTCACTCCTTGGCCCTTTAACTTCCCCGTGATCTCACTCTCTGTCCCTTTAACCTCCCTGTGATTTCACTCTCTGTCCCTTTAACGTCCCCGTGATGTCTCTCTCTGTCCCTTTAACCTCCCCGTGATCTCACTCTCTGTCCCTTTAACATCCCCGTGATCTCATTCTCTGTCCCATTAACCTCCCTGAGTTCTCATTCTCTGTCCCTTTAACTTCCCCGTGATCTCACTCTCTGTCCCATTAACCTCCTTGTGATCTCACTGTCTGTCCCTTTAACCTCCCCGTGATCTCACTCTGTCGCTTTAACCTCACCGTTAACTCTCTCAGTCCCTTTAACCTCCCCGTGATCTGACTCTCTATCCCTTAAACCTCCCCGTGATATCACTCTCTGTCTCTTTTATCTCCCCGTGATCTCACTCACTGTCCCGTTAACGTCCCCGTGATCTCACTCTCTGTCCCATTAACCTTCCCCTAATCTCAATCTCTGTCCCCTTAACTTTCCCGTGATCTCACTCGCTATCCCTTAAACCTACCCGTGATATCAATCTCTGTCCCATTAACCTCCACGTGATCTCACTCTCTGTCCCTTTAACCTCGCCGTGACCTCACTCCCAGTCCCTTTAACCTCTCCGTGATCTCAATCTCTGTCCCTTTAACGTCCCAGTGATCTCACACTGTCCATTTAATCTTCCCGTGATCGAACTCTCTGTCCCTTTCACCTCCCCGTAATCACACTCTCTTTCCCATTAACCTCTCCGTGATCTCAATCTCTGTCATTTTAACGTCCCAGTGATCTCACACTGTCCATTTAAACTCCATGTGATCTCACTCTCTGTCCCATTAATCTCCCCGTGATCTCACTCTCGGTCCCGTTAACCTCCCGGTGATCTCACTCTCTGTCCCTTTAACTTCCCCGTGATCTAACTCTCTGTCCCTTTAACCTCCCGGTGATCTCACTCTCTGTCCCTTTAACTTCCCTGTGATCTTATTCTCTGTCGCTTTCACCTCCCCGTGATCTCACTCTCTGACCCATTAATCTCCCCGTGATCTCAATCTCGGTCCCTTTAACCTACCCGTGATCTCACTCTCTGTCCCTTTAACTTCCCCGTGATCTCACACTCTGTCCCTTTCACCTCCCTGATTTAGCACTCTGTCCCTTTCACCTCCCCGTGATCTCACTCTCTGTCCCATTATACTCCTCGTGAGCTCACTCTCTGTCCCTTTAACTTCCCCGTGATCTCACTCTCTGTCCCTTTAATCTTCATGATCTAGCATTCTGTCCCTTTAAACTCCCCGTAATCTCATTCTCTGTCCCTTTAACCTCCCCGTGATCTCACTCTCTGTCCCATTAAACTCCCCGTGATCTCACTCTCAGTCCCGTTAACCTCCCCGTGATCTCACTCTCTGTCCCATTAACTTCCCCGTGATCTCACTCTATGTCCCTTTCACCTCTCCGTCATCTCACTCTCTGTCCCATTCACCTCCCCGTGATCTCACTCTCTGTCCCATTAACCTCACCGTGAGCTCACTCTCTGTCCCTTTAACTTCCCCGTGATCTCACTCTCTGTCCCATTAACCTCCCCGTTATCTGACTCTCTGTCCCTTTAACATTCCCGTGATATCAGTCACTGTCCCTCTAACCTCCCCGTGATCACACTCTCTGTACCTTTAAACTCCCCATGATCTCAATCTCTGTCCCTTTAATCTGCCCGTGATCTCACTCTCTCCATTTAACCTCCCTGTGATCTCACTCTCTTTCCCTATCACCTCCCCGTGATCTCACTCTCTAAACCATTCATCTCCCCGTGATCCTACTCTCTGTCCCATTAACCTCCCCGTAATCTCACTCTCTGTCCCTTTAACCTTCCCGTGATTTCAATCTCTGTCGCTTTAATCTCCCCGTGATCACACTCTCTGTCCCTTTAAACTCCCCGTGATCTCACCCTCTGTCCCTTATACCTACCAGTCATCTCACTCACTCTCCCTTTAACCTCCCCGTGAGCTCAGTCTCTGTCCATTTAACCACCCCGTGCTCTCACTCTCTGTCACTTTAACCTCCAGGTGATCTCACTCTCTGTCCCATTAACCTCCCCGTGATCTCACTCTCTGTCCCTTATATCTACCAGTCATCTCACTCACTCTCCCTTTAACCTCCCCGTGAGCTCAGTCTCTGTCCATTTAACTTCCCCGTGATCTCACTCTCTGTCCCTTTAATCTCCCCGAGATCACATTCTTTGTCCCTTTGAACTCCCCGTGATATCACTCTCTGTCAATTTAACCTCCCCGTGATCGCAATCTCTGTCCCATTATCCTCCCAGTGATCTCACTCTCTATTCCTTTAACCTCCCCGTGATCTCACTCCCTGGCCCTTTAACTTCCCCGTGATCTCACTCTCTGTCCCTTAAACCACCCCGTGATCTCTCTCTCTGTCCCTTTAACCTCCCGGTGATCTCACTCTCTGTCCCTTTAACTTCCCCGTGATCTAACTCTCTGTCCCTTTAACCTCCCGGTGATCTCACTCTCTGTCCCTTTAACTTCCCTGTGATCTTATTCTCTGTCGCTTTCACCTCCCCGTGATCTCACTCTCTGACCCATTAATCTCCCCGTGATCTCAATCTCGGTCCCTTTAACCTACCCGTGATCTCACTCTCTGTCCCTTTAACTTCCCCGTGATCTCACTCTCTGACCCATTAATCTCCCCGTGATCTCAATCTCGGTCCCTTTCACCTCCCCGTGATCTCACTCTCTGTCCCATTATACTCCTCGTGAGCTCACTCTCTGTCCCTTTAACTTCCCCGTGATCTCACTCTCTGTCCCTTTAATCTTCATGATCAAGCATTCTGTCCCTTTAAACTCCCCGTAATCTCATTCTCTGTCCCTTTAACCTCCCCGTGATCTCACTCTCTGTCCCATTAAACTCCCCGTGATCTCACTCTCAGTCCCGTTAACCTCCCCGTGATCTCACTCTCTGTCCCATTAACTTCCCCGTGATCTCACTCTATGTCCCTTTCACCTCTCCGTCATCTCACTCTCTGTCCCATTCACCTCCCCGTGATCTCACTCTCTGTCCCATTAACCTCACCGTGAGCTCACTCTCTGTCCCTTTAACTTCCCCGTGATCTCACTCTCTGTCCCATTAACCTCCCCGTTATCTGACTCTCTGTCCCTTTAACATTCCCGTGATATCAGTCACTGTCCCTCTAACCTCCCCGTGATCACACTCTCTGTACCTTTAAACTCCCCATGATCTCAATCTCTGTCCCTTTAATCTGCCCGTGATCTCACTCTCTCCATTTAACCTCCCTGTGATCTCACTCTCTTTCCCTATCACCTCCCCGTGATCTCACTCTCTAAACCATTCATCTCCCCGTGATCCTACTCTCTGTCCCATTAACCTCCCCGTAATCTCACTCTCTGTCCCTTTAACCTTCCCGTGATTTCAATCTCTGTCGCTTTAATCTCCCCGTGATCACACTCTCTGTCCCTTTAAACTCCCCGTGATCTCACCCTCTGTCCCTTATACCTACCAGTCATCTCACTCACTCTCCCTTTAACCTCCCCGTGAGCTCAGTCTCTGTCCATTTAACCACCCCGTGCTCTCACTCTCTGTCACTTTAACCTCCAGGTGATCTCACTCTCTGTCCCATTAACCTCCCCGTGATCTCACTCTCTGTCCCTTATACCTACCAGTCATCTCACTCACTCTCCCTTTAACCTCCCCGTGAGCTCAGTCTCTGTCCATTTAACTTCCCCGTGATCTCACTCTCTGTCCCTTTAATCTCCCCGAGATCACATTCTTTGTCCCTTTGAACTCCCCGTGATATCACTCTCTGTCAATTTAACCTCCCCGTGATCGCAATCTCTGTCCCATTATCCTCCCAGTGATCTCACTCTCTATTCCTTTAACCTCCCCGTGATCTCACTCCCTGGCCCTTTAACTTCCCCGTGATCTCACTCTCTGTCTCTTAAACCACCCCGTGATCTCTCTCTCTGTCCCTTTAACCTCCCGGTGATCTCACTCTCTGTCCTTTTAATCTCCCCGTGATCTCACTCTCTGTCCCGTTAACATTCCCGTGATCTCACTCTCTGTCCCTTTAACCTCCCTGTGATTTCACTCTCTGTCCCTTTAACGTCCCCGTGATGTCTCTCTCTGTCCCTTTAACCTCCCTGAGTTCTCATTCTCTGTCCCTTTAACTTCCCCGTGATCTCATTCTCTGTCCCATTAACCTCCTTGTGATCTCACTGTCTGTCCCTTTAACCTCCCCGTGATCTCACTCTGTCGCTTTAACCTCACCGTTAACTCTCTCAGTCCCTTTAACCTCCCCGTGATCTGACTCTCTATCCCTTAAACCTCCCCGTGATATCACTCTCTGTCTCTTTTACCTCCCCGTGATCTCACTCACTGTCCCGTTAACCTCCCCGTGATCTCACTCTCTGTCCCATTAACCTTCCCCTAATCTCAATCTCTGTCCCATTAACCTCCACGTGATCTCACTCTCTGTCCCTTTAACCTCGCCGTGATCTCACTCCCAGTCCCTTTAACCTCTCCGTGATCTCAATCTCTGTCCCTTTAACGTCCCAGTGATCTCACACTGTCCATTTAATCTTCCCGTGATCGAACTCTCTGTCCCTTTCACCTCCCCGTAATCACACTCTCTTTCCCATTAACCTCACCGTGATCTCACTCTCTGTCGCTTTAACCACCTCTTGACCTAACTCTCTGTCCCTTTAACCTCCCCGTGATCTCAATCTCTGTACCTTTAACGTCCCAGTGATCTCACTCTGTCCATTTAATCTTCTCGTGATCTCAATCTCTGTCCATTTATCCTGCCCGTGATCTCACACCGTCCATTTAAACTCCCCGTGATCTCACTCTGTCCATTTAATCTTCTCGTGTTCTCAATCTCTGTCGCTTTATCCTCCCCGTAATCTCTCTCTGTCACTATAACCTCCCCGTAATCACACTCTCTGTCCCTTTAAACTCCCCGTGATCACACTCTCTGTCCATTTAAACTCCCCGTGATCTCACTCTCTGTCCATTTAACCTCCCTGTGCACTCAATCTCAGTCTCTTTAACCTCCCCGTGATCTCACTCTCTGTCCCTTTAAACTCCCCGTGATCACACTCTCTGTCCCTTTAACCTCCCCGTGATCTCACTCTCTGTCCCATTAACCTCCCGGTGATCTCACTCTCTGTCCCGTAAACCTCCCCGTGATCTCACTCTCTGTCCCATTAACCTCCCGGTGATCTCACTCTCTGTCCCGTAAACCTTCCCGTGATCTCACTCTCTGACCCTTTAACCTCACCGTGATCTCACACTATGTCCCTTTAACTTCCCCGTGATCTCACTCTCTGTCTCTTTAACCTGCCCGTAATCTCTCTCTGTCCCTTTAACTTATCTGTGATGTAACTCTCTGTTCCTTTAACCGCCCCGTGATCTTTTTCTCAGTCCCTTTAACCTACCCGTGATCTAAATCTCTGTCCCTTTAACTGCCCCGTGATCTCACTCTCTGTCCCTTTAACCTCCCCGTGATCACACTCTCTGTTCCTTTAAACTCCAGTGATCTCACTCTCTGTCCCTTTAACCTCCCCGTGATCTGTCTCTCTGTCCGTTTATCCTCCTAGTGTTCTCAGTCTTTCCCTTTAAACACCCCCTGTTCTCAATCTCTGTCCCTTTAAACTCACCGTGATATCACTTTCTGTCCCTTTGACCTCCCCTTGATCTCACTCTTTGTCCCGTTAACCTACCCGTGATCTCTCTTACAGTCCCTTTAACCTCCACGTGATCTCACTCTGTCCATTTAAACTCCCCGTGATCTCACTCTGTCCATTTAATCTTCTCGTGTCCTCAATCTCTGTCCATTTATCCTGCCCGTGATCTCTCTCTGTCCATTTAAACTCCCCGTGATCTCACTCTGTCCATTTAATCTTCTCGTGTTCTCAATCTCTGTCGCTTTATCCTCCCCGTAATCTCTCTCTGTCACTATAACCTCCCCGTGATCACACTCTCTGTCCCATTAACCTCCCGGTGATCTCACTCTCTGTCCCTTTAACCTCCCCGTGATCTCACTCTCTGTCCCATTAACCTCCCGGTGATCTCACTCTCTGTCCCGTAAACCTTCCCGTGATCTCACTCTCTGACCCTTTAACCTCACCGTGATCTCACACTATGTCCCTTTAACTTCCCCGTGATCTCACTCTCTGTCGCTTTAACCTCCCCGTAATCTCTCTCTGTCCCTTTAACTTCTCCGTGATGTCACTCTCTGTCCCATTAACCTCCCCGTGATGTAACTCTCTGTCCCTTTAACCGCCCCGTGATCTTTTTCTCAGTCCCTTTAACCTCCCCGTGATCTAACTCTCTGTCCCTTTAACCGCCCCGTGATCTCACTCTCTGTCCCTTTAACCTCCCCGTGATCACACTCTCTGTCCCTTTAAACTCCCAGTGATCTCAGAATTCCCTTTAAACACCCCGTGTTCTCAATCTCTGTCCCTTTAAACTCACCATGATATCACTTTCTGTCCCTTTGACCTCCCCTTGATCTCACTCTTTTTCCCGTTAACCTACCCGTGATCTCTCTTACAGTCCCTTTAACCTCCCCGTGATCTCACTCTCTGTCCCTTTTACCTCCCCGTGATCTCACTCTCTGTCCCATTAACCTCCCCGTGATCTCACACTCTGTCCCTTTAACATCCAGCTTTTCTCACTCTCTGTCCCTTGAAACACCCCGTGATCTCACTCTCTGTCCCTTCAAACTCCCCGTGATCTCATTCTGTCGCTTTAACCACCCCCTTTACCCTCTCTGTCCCTTTAACCTCCCTGCGATCACACTCTCTGCCCCTTTAAACTCCCCGTGATCTCAATTTCTGTCCCTTTAACCTGCCCGTGATCTCACTCTCTGTCCCTTTAACCGCCCCGTGATCTCACTCTCTGTCCCTTTAAACTCACCGTGATCTCAATTTCTGTCCCTTTAACCTGCCCGTGATCTCACTCTCTGTCCCTTTAACCACCCCGTGATCTCACTCTCTGTCCCATTAACCTCCCGGTGATCTCACTCTCTGTCCCTTTAACCACCCCGTGATCTCACTCCCTGGCCCTTTAACTTCCCCGTGATCTCACTCTCTGTCTCTTAAACCACCCCGTGATCTCTCTCTCTGTCCCTTTAACCTCCCGGTGATCTCACGCTCTGTCCTTTTAATCTCCCCGTGATCTCACTCTCTGTCCCGTTAACATTCCCGTGATCTCACTCTCTGTCCCTTTAACCTCCCTGTGATTTCACTCTCTGTCCCTTTAACGTCCCCGTGATGTCTCTCTCTGTCCCTTTAACCTCCCCGTGATCTCACTCTCTTTCCCTTTAACATCCCCGTGATCTCATTCTCTCTCCCTTTAACCTCCCTGAGTTCTCATTCTCTGTCCCTTTAACTTCCCCGTGATCTCACTCTCTGTCCCATTAACCTCCTTGTGATCTCACTGTCTGTCCCTTTAACCTCCCCGTGATCTCACTCTGTCGCTTTAACCTCACCGTTAACTCTCTCAGTCCCTTTAACCTCCCCGTGATCTGACTCTCTATCCCTTAAACCTCCCCGTGATATCACTCTCTGTCTCTTTTACCTCCCCGTGATCTCACTCACTGTCCCGTTAACCTCCCCGTGATCTCACTCTCTGTCCCATTAACCTTCCCCTAATCTCAATCTCTGTCCCCTTAACTTTCCCGTGATCTCACTCGCTATCCCTTAAACCTACCCGTGATATCAATCTCTGTCCCATTAACCTCCACGTGATCTCACTCTCTGTCCCTTTAACCTCGCCGTGATCTCACTCCCAGTCCCTTTAACCTCTCCGTGATCTCAATCTCTGTCCCTTTAACGTCCCAGTGATCTCACACTGTCCATTTAATCTTCCCGTGATCGAACTCTCTGTCCCTTTCACCTCCCCGTAATCACACTCTCTTTCCCATTAACCTCACCGTGATCTCACTCTCTGTCGCTTTAACCACCTCTTGACCTAACTCTCTGTCCCTTTAACCTCCCCGTGATCTCAATCTCTGTACCTTTAACGTCCCAGTGATCTCACTCTGTCCATTTAATCTTCTCGTGATCTCAATCTCTGTCCATTTATCCTGCCCGTGATCTCACACTGTCCATTTAAACTCCCCGTGATCTCACTCTGTCCATTTAATCTTCTCGTGTTCTCAATCTCTGTCGCTTTATCCTCCCCGTAATCTCTCTCTGTCACTATAACCTCCCCGTAATCACACTCTCTGTCCCTTTAAACTCCCCGTGATCACACTCTCTGTCCATTTAAACTCCCCGTGATCTCACTCTCTGTCCATTTAACCTCCCTGTGCACTCAATCTCAGTCTCTTTAACCTCCCCGTGATCTCACTCTCTGTCCCTTTAAACTCCCCGTGATCACACTCTCTGTCCCTTTAACCTCCCCGTGATCTCACTCTCTGTCCCATTAACCTCCCGGTGATCTCACTCTCTGTCCCGTAAACCTCCCCGTGATCTCACTCTCTGTCCCATTAACCTCCCGGTGATCTCACTCTCTGTCCCGTAAACCTTCCCGTGATCTCACTCTCTGACCCTTTAACCTCACCGTGATCTCACACTATGTCCCTTTAACTTCCCCGTGATCTCACTCTCTGTCTCTTTAACCTGCCCGTAATCTCTCTCTGTCCCTTTAACTTATCCGTGATGTAACTCTCTGTTCCTTTAACCGCCCCGTGATCTTTTTCTCAGTCCCTTTAACCTACCCGTGATCTAAATCTCTGTCCCTTTAACTGCCCCGTGATCTCACTCTCTGTCCCTTTAACCTCCCCGTGATCACACTCTCTGTTCCTTTAAACTCCAGTGATCTCACTCTCTGTCCCTTTAACCTCCCCGTGATCTGTCTCTCTGTCCGTTTATCCTCCCAGTGTTCTCAGTCTTTCCCTTTAAACACCCCGTGTTCTCAATCTCTGTCCCTTTAAACTCACCGTGATATCACTTTCTGTCCCTTTGACCTCCCCTTGATCTCACTCTTTGTCCCGTTAACCTACCCGTGATCTCTCTTACAGTCCCTTTAACCTCCACGTGATCTCACTCTGTCCATTTAAACTCCCCGTGATCTCACTCTGTCCATTTAATCTTCTCGTGTTCTCAATCTCTGTCCATTTATCCTGCCCGTGATCTCTCTCTGTCCATTTAAACTCCCCGTGATCTCACTCTGTCCATTTAATCTTCTCGTGTTCTCAATCTCTGTCACTTTATCCTCCCCGTAATCTCTCTCTGTCACTATAACCTCCCCGTGATCACACTCTCTGTCCATTTAAACTCCCCGTGATCTCACTCTCTGTCCATTTAACCTCCCTGTGCACTCAATCTCAGTCTCTTTAACCTCCCCATGATCTCACTCTCTGTCCCTTTAAACTCCCCGTGATCACACTCTCTGTCCCATTAACCTCCCGGTGATCTCACTCTCTGTCCCGTAAACCTCCCCGTGATCTCACTCTCTGTCCCATTAACCTCCCGGTGATCTCACTCTCTGTCCCGTAAACCTTCCCGTGATCTCACTCTCTGACCCTTTAACCTCACCGTGATCTCACACTATGTCCCTTTAACTTCCCCGTGATCTCACTCTCTGTCGCTTTAACCTCCCCGTAATCTCTCTCTGTCCCTTTAACTTCTCCGTGATGTCACTCTCTGTCCCATTAACCTCCCCGTGATGTAACTCTCTGTCCCTTTAACCGCCCCGTGATCTTTTTCTCAGTCCCTTTAACCTCCCCGTGATCTAACTCTCTGTCCCTTTAACCGCCCCGTGATCTCACTCTCTGTCCCTTTAACCTCCCCGTGATCACACTCTCTGTCCCTTTAAACTCCCAGTGATCTCAGAATTCCCTTTAAACACCCCGTGTTCTCAATCTCTGTCCCTTTAAACTCACCATGATATCACTTTCTGTCCCTTTGACCTCCCCTTGATCTCACTCTTTTTCCCGTTAACCTACCCGTGATCTCTCTTACAGTCCCTTTAACCTCCCCGTGATCTCACTCTCTGTCCCTTTTACCTCCCCGTGATCTCACTCTCTGTCCCATTAACCTCCCCGTGATCTCACACTCTGTCCCTTTAACATCCAGCTTTTCTCACTCTCTGTCCCTTGAAACACCCCGTGATCTCACTCTCTGTCCCTTCAAACTCCCCGTGATCTCATTCTGTCGCTTTAACCACCCCCTTTACCCTCTCTGTCCCTTTAACCTCCCTGCGATCACACTCTCTGCCCCTTTAAACTCCCCGTGATCTCACTTACTGTCCCTTTAATCTCTACGTGATCTCACTCTCTGACCCTTTAACCTCCCCGTGATCTCACTCTCTGTCCCTTTAACCTCCCCGTGATCTCACACTCTGTCACTTTAACCTCCCCGTGATCTCACTCTCTGTCTCTTTAAGCTCCCCGTGATCTCAATCTCTGACCCTTTCACCTCTCCGTGATCTCACTCTCTGTCCATTTAACCTCCCCGTCAACTAACTTTCTATCCCTTTAACCACCCCTTGAACTCACTCTCTGTCCCTTTATCCTGCCCCTGATCTCACTCTCTGTCGCCTTAACTTTCCCGTGATCTCACTCTCTGTCCCATTAACCTCCCCGTGATCTCACTCTCTGTCCCTTTAACCGCCCCGTGATCTCACTCTCTGTCCCTTTAAACTCACCGTGATCTCAATTTCTGTCCCTTTAACCTGCCCGTGATCTCACTCTCTGTCCCTTTAACCACCCCGTGATCTCACTCTCTGTCCCTTTTACCTCCCCGTGATCTCACTCTCTGTCCCTTTAAGCTCCCCGTGATCTCAATCTCTGACCCTTTAACCTCTCCGTGATATCACTCTAGTCCATTTAACCTACCCGTCAACTAACTTTCTACCCCTTTAACCTCCCCTTGAACTCACTCTCTGTCCCTTTAACCTTCCCGTGATCTCACTGACTGTCCATTTAACCTCCCCGTCATCTAAATCTCTTTCCCTTTAACCTCCCCGTGAAATCACTCTCTGTCCCTTTAATCTCGCCATGATCTCACTCTCTCACCCTTTATCCTGCCCCTGATCTCACTCTCTGTCGCCTTAACATTCCGTGATCAAACTCTCTTTCGCTTTAACCTCCCCGTGAACACACTCGCTGTCCCTTTAACCTCGCCGTGAACTCACTCGCTGTCCCTTTAACCTCGCCGTGAACTCAATCGCTGTCCCTTTAACCTCCCCGTGATCTGTCTCTCTGTCCGTTTAACCTCCCAGTGATCTCAGTCTTTCCCTTTAAACACCCCGTGTTCTCAATCTCTGTCCCTTTAAACTCACCGTGATATCACTTTCTGTCCCTTTGACCTCCCCTTGATCTCACTCTTTTTCCCGTTAACCTACCCGTGATCTCACACTCTGTCCCTTTTACCTACCCGTGATCTCACTCTCTGTCCCATTAACCTCCCCGTGATCTCACACTCTGTCCCTTTAACATCCAGCTTTTCTCACACTCTGTCCCTTGAAACACCCCGTGATCTCATTCTCTGTCCCTTTAACCTTCCCATGATCTCACTCTCTGTCCCTTCAAACTCCCCGTGATCTCATTCTGTCGCTTTAACCACCCCCTTTACCCTCTCTGTCCCTTTAACCTCCCTGCGATCACACTCTCTGCCCCTTTAAACTCCCCGTGGTCTCACTTACTGTCCCTTTAATCTCTACGTGATCTCACTCTCTGACCCTTTAACCTCCCCGTGATCTCACTCTCTGTCCCTTTAACCTCCCCGTGATCTCACACTCTGTCACTTTAACCTCCCCGTGATCTCACTCTCTGTCTCTTTAAGCTCCCCGTGATCTCAATCTCTGACCCTTTCACCTCTCCGTGATCTCACTCTCTGTCCATTTAACCTCCCCGTCAACTAACTTTCTATCCCTTTAACCACCCCTTGAACTCACTCTCTGTCCCTTTATCCTGCCCCTGATCTCACTCTCTGTCGCCTTAACTTTCCCGTGATCTCACTCTCTGTCCCATTAACCTCCCCGTGATCTCACTGTCTGTCCCATTAACCTCCCCGTGATCTCACTGTCTGTCCATTTAAACTCCCCGTGATCTCACTCTCTGTCCCATTAACCTCCCCGTGATCTCACTGTCTGTCCATTTAAACTCCCCGTGATCTCACTCTCTGTCCCTTTAACCTCCCCGTGATCTCACTGTCTGTACCTTTAACCTCCCCGTGATCTCACTCACTGTCCCTTTAACCTCCAGGTATTCTCACTCTCTGTCCATTTAAACTCCCTGTGATCTCATTCTCTGTCCCTTTAAACTTCCCGTGATCTCACTCTCTGTCCCATTAACCTCCCCATGATCACACTCTCTGTCCATTTAACCTCCCCGTGATCTCACTCTCTGTCCCTTTAACCTCCCCGTGATCTCACTCTTTCCCCTTAATCTTCCCGTGATCTTAATCTCTGTCCCATTAACCTCCCCGTGATCTAACTCTCTGTCCCTTTAATCGCCCCGTGATCTCACTCTCTGTCCCTTTAACCGCCCCGTGATCTCACTCTCTGTCCCTTTAACCTCCCCGTGATCTCACTCTCTGTCCCTTTAACCGCCCCGTGATCTCACTCTCTGTCCCTTTAAACTCACCGTGATCTCAATTTCTGTCCCTTTAACCTGCCCGTGATCTCACTCTCTGTCCCTTTAACCACCCCGTGATCTCACTCTCTGTCCCTTTTACCTCCCCGTGATCTCACTCTCTGTCCCTTTAACCACCCCGTGATCTCACTCTCTGTCCCTTTTACCTCCCCGTGATCTCACTCTCTGTCCCTTTAAGCTCCCCGTGATCTCAATCTCTGACCCTTTAACCTCTCTTTGATATCACTCTAGTCCATTTAACCTACCCGTCAACTAACTTTCTACCCCTTTAACCTCCCCTTGAACTCACTCTCTGTCCCTTTAACCTTCCCGTGATCTCACTGACTGTCCATTTAACCTCCCCGTCATCTAAATCTCTTTCCCTTTAACCTCCCCGTGAAATCACTCTCTGTCCCTTTAATCTCCCCATGATCTCACTCTCTCACCCTTTATCCTCCCCCTGATCTCACTCTCTGTCGCCTTAACTTTCCGCGATCAAACTCTCTGTCGCTTTAACCTCCCCGTGAACACACTCGCTGTCCCTTTAACCTCGCCGTGAACTCACTCGCTGTCCCTTTAACCTCGCCGTGAACTCAATCGCTGTCCCTTTAACCTCCCCGTGATCTCACTCTCTGTCCCTTTAACCTCCCCGTGATCTCACTCTCTGTCCCGTTAACTTCCCAGTGATCTCACTCTCTGTCCCTTTAACCTCCCTGATTTAGCACTCTGTCCCTTTAACCACCCCGTGATTTCACTCTCTGTCCCTTTAACCAACCCGTGATCTCTCCCTGTCCCTTTAACCTCCCCGTGATCTCTCTCTCTGTCCCTTTAACCTCCCAGTGATCTCTGTCTTTCCCTTTAAACTCCCCGTGTTCTCACTCTCTGACCCTTTAACATCCCCGTGATCTCACGCTTTGTCCCGTTAACCTCCCCGTGATCTCACTCCCTGTCCCTTGAACCTCCCCGTGATTTCACTCTCTGTCCCTTTTACCTCCCCGTGATCTCACTCTCCGTCTCTTTAAACTCCCCGTGATCTCACTCTCTATCCCTTTAACCTCCCCGTGATCTCACTCTCTGTCCGTTTATCCTCCCGGTATTCTCACTCTCTGTCCCTTTAAACTCCCCGTGATCTCATTCACTATCCCTTTAACCTCCCCGTGATGTCACTCTCTGTCCCGTTAACCTTCCCGTGATCTCACTCTCTGTCCCTTTAACCTCCCCGTGATCTCACTCACTGTCCCTTTAACCTCCCCGTGATATCATTCAATGTCCCTTTAACCTCCCCGTAATCTCTCTCTGTCCCTTTAACCTCCCAGTGATCTCTGTCTTTCATTTTAAACTCCTCATGTTCTCACTCGCTGTCCCTTTAACCTCCCCGTGATCTCACTCTCTTTCCCTTTAACCTCCCCGTGATCTCACTCTGTCCCATTAATCTTCCCTTGATCTTAATCTCTGTCCCATTTACCTCCCGGTGATCTCACTCTCTGTCACTTTAACCTCCCCGTGATCTCACTCTCTGTCTCTTTAAGCTCCCGGAGATCTCAATCTCTGACCCTTTCACCTCTCCGTGATCTCACTCTCTGTACATTTAACCTCCCCGTCAACTAACTTTCTATCCCTTTAACCACCCCTTGAACTCACTCTCTGTCCCTTTATCCTGCCCCTGATCTCACTCTCTGTCGCCTTAACTTTCCCGTGATCTCACTCTCTGTCCCATTAACCTCCCCGTGATCTCACTGTCTGTCCACATAAACTCCCCGTCATCTAACTCTCTGTCCCTTTAACCTCCCCGTGATCTCACTGTCTGTACCTTTAACCTCCCCGTGATCTCACTCACTGTCCCTTTAACCTCCAGGTATTCTCACTCTCTGTCCATTTAACCTCCCTGTGATCTCATTCTCTGTCCCTTTAAACTTCCCGTGATCTCACTCTCTGTCCCATTAACCTCCCCATGATCACACTCTCTGTCCATTTAACCTCCCCGTGATCTCACTCTCTGTCCCTTTAACCTCCCCGTGATCTCACTCTTTCCCCTTAATCTTCCCGTGATCTTAATCTCTGTCCCATTAACCTCCCCGTGATCTAACTCTCTGTCCCTTTAATCGCCCCGTGATCTAACTCCCTGTCCCTTTAACCTCCCCGTGTTCTCACTCGCTGTCCCTTTAACCTCCCCGTGAGCTTAATCTCTGTCCCTTTAACCTCACCGTGATCTCACTCTCTATCCATTTAACCTCACAGTCATCTAACTCTCTTTCCCTTTAACCAGCCCGTAATATCACTCTCTGTCCATTTAACTTCCCCGTGATCTAACTCTCTGTCCCTTTAACCGCCCCGTGATCTCTCTCTCTGTCCCTTTAACCTCCCCGTGATCTCTGTCTTTCCCTTTAAACTCCTCGTGTTCTCACTCTCTGTCCCTTTAAACTCACCGTGATATCACTCTTTGTCCCGTTAACCTACCCGTGATCTCACTCCCTGTCCCTTTAACCTCCCCGTGATCACACTCTCTGTCCCTTTAAACTCCAGTGATCTCACTCTCTGTCCCTTTAACCTCCCCGTGATCTGTCTCTCTGTCCGTTTATCCTCCCAGTGATCTCAGTCTTTCATTTTAAACACCCCGTGTTCTCAATCTCTGTCCCTTTAAACTCACCGTGATATCACTTTCTGTCCCTTTGACCTCCCCTTGATCTCACTCTTTTTCCCGTTAACCTACCCGTGATCTCTCTTACAGTCCCTTTCACCTCCCCGTGATCTCACTCTGTCCATTTAAACTCCCCGTGATCTCACTCTGTCCATTTAATCATCTCGTGTTCTCAATCTCTGTCCATTTATCCTGCCCGTGATCTCACTCTGTCCATTTAAACTCCCCGTGATCTCACTCTGTCCATTTAATCTTCTCGTGTTCTCAATCTCTGTTGCTTTATCCTCCCCGTAATCTCTCTCTGTCACTATAACCTCCCCGTAATCACACTCTCTGTCCCTTTAAACTCCCCGTGATCACACTCTCTGTCCATTTAAACTCCCCGTGATCTCACTCTCTGTTCATTTAACCTCCCTGTGCACTCAATCTCAGTCTCTTTAACCTCCCCATGATCTCACTCTCTGTCCCTTTAAACTCCCCGTGATCACACTCTCTGTCCCTTTAACCTCCCCGTGATCTCACTCTCTGTCCCATTAACCTCCCGGTGATCTCACTCTCTGTCCCGTAAACCTCCCCGTGATCTCACTCTCTGTCCCATTAACCTCCCGGTGATCTCACTCTCTGTCGCTTTAACCTCCCCGTAATCTCTCTCTGTCCCTTTAACTTCCCCGTGATCTCACTCTCTGTCGCTTTAACCTCCCCGTAATCTCTCTCTGTCCCTTTAACTTATCCGTGATGTCACTCTCTGTCCCATTAACCTCCCCGTGATGTAACTCTCTGTCCCTTTAACCGCCCCGTGATCTTTTTCTCAGTCCCTTTAACCTCCCCGTGATGTCACTCTCTGTCCCGTTAACCTTCCCGTGATCTCACTCTCTGTCCCTTTAACCTCCCCGTGATCTCACTCACTGTCCCTTTAACCTCCCCGTGATATCATTCAATGTCCCTTTAACCTCCCCGTAATCTCTCTCTGTCCCGTTAACCTCCCCGTGATCAAAATCTCTGTCCCATTAACCTCCCCGTGATATCATTCTCTGTCCCTTTAACCAATCCGTGACCCCTCTCTGTCCATTTAACCTCCCAGTGATCTCTGTCTTTCATTTTAAACTCCTCATGTTCTCACTCCCTGTCCCTTTAACCTCCCCGTGATCTCACTCTCTTTCCCTTTAACCTCCCCGTGATCTCACTCTGTCCCATTAATCTTCCCTTGATCTTAATCTCTGTCCCATTTACCTCCCGGTGATCTCACTCTCTGTCACTTTAACCTCCCCGTGATCTCACTCTCTGTCTCTTTAAGCTCCCCGTGATCTCAATCTCTGACCCTTTCACCTCTCCGTGATCTCACTCTCTGTCCATTTAACCTCCCCGTCAACTAACTTTCTATCCCTTTAACCACCCCTTGAACTCACTCTCTGTCCCTTTATCCTGCCCCTGATCTCACTCTCTGTCGCCTTAACTTTCCCGTGATCTCACTGTCTGTCCCATTAACCTCCCCGTGATCTCACTCTCTGTCCATTTAAACTCCCCGTCATCTAACTCTCTGTCCCTTTAACCTCCCCGTGATCTCATTCTCTGTCCCTTTAAACTTCCCGTGATCTCACTCTCTGTCCCATTAACCTCCCCATGATCACACTCTCTGTCCATTTAACCTCCCCGTGATCTCACTCTCTGTCCCTTTAACCTCCCCGTGATCTCACTCTTTCCCCTTAATCTTCCCGTGATCTTAATCTCTGTCCCATTAACCTCCCCGTGATCTAACTCTCTGTCCCTTTAATCGCCCCGTGATCTAACTCTCTGTCCCTTTAACCTCCCCGTGTTCTCACTCTCTGTCCCTTTAACCTCCCCGTGAGCTCAATCTCTGTCCCTTTAACCTCACCGTGATCTCACTCTCTATCCATTTAACCTCACAGTCATCTAACTCTCTTTCCCTTTAACCAGCCCGTAATATCACTCTCTGTCCATTTAACTTCCCCGTGATCTAACTCTGTCCCTTTAACCTGCCCGTGATCTCTCTCTCTGTCCCTTTAACCTCCCCGTGATCTCTGTCTTTCCCTTTAAACTCCTCGTGTTCTCACTCTCTGTCCCTTTAAACTCACCGTGATATCACTCTCTGTCCCTTTAACATCCCCGTGATATCACTCTTTGTCCCGTTAACCTACCCGTGATCTCACTCCCTGTCCCTTTAAGCTCCCCGTGTTCTCACTCTCTGTCCTTATAAACTCACCGTGATATCACTCTCTGTCCCTTTAACATCCCCGTGATCTCACTATTTGTCCCGTTAACCTATCCGTGATCTCACTCCCTGTCCCTTTAACCTCCCCGTGATCTCACTCTCTGTCCCTTTAACCTCCCCGTGATCTCACTCTGTCCCATTAATCTTGCCTTGATCTTAATCTCTGTCCCATTTACCTCCCGGTTATCTCACTCTCTGTCACTTTAACCTCCCCGTGATCTCGCTCTCTATCCCTTTAAGTTCCCCGTGATCTCAATCTCTGACCCTTTCAACTCTCCGTGATCTCACTCTCTGTGCATTTAACCTCCCCGTCAACTAACTTTCTATCCCTTTTACCTCCCCGTGAATTCACTCTCTGTCCCTTTAACCTCCCCGTGATCTCTCTCTCTGTACCTTTAACCACCCAGTGATCTCACACTCTATCTCTTTAACCTCCCCGTGGTCTCACTCTCTGTCCATTTAAACTCCCTGTGATCTCATTCTCTGTCCCTTTAACCTCCCCGTGATCTCATTCTCTGTCCCTTTAACCTCCCCGTGATCTCACTCTGTCCCATTAATCTTGCCTTGATCTTAATCTCTGTCCCATTTACCTCCCGGTTATCTCACTCTCTGTCACTTTAACCTCCCCGTGATCTCGCTCTCTATCCCTTTAAGTTCCCCGTGATCTCAATCTCTGACCCTTTCAACTCTCCGTGATCTCACTCTCTGTGCATTTAACCTCCCCGTCAACTAACTTTCTATCCCTTTAACCTCCCCGTGAACTCACTCTCTGTCCCTTTAACCTCCCCGTGATCTCTCTCTCTGTACCTTTAACCACCCAGTGATCTCACACTCTATCCCTTTAACCTCCCCGTGGTCTCACTCTCTGTCCATTTAAACTCCCTGTGATCTCATTCTCTGTCCCTTTAACCTCCCCGTGATCTCATTCTCTGCCCCTTTAACCACCCCGTCATCTTACTCTCTGTACCTTTAACTTCCCCGTGATCTAAATCTCTGTCCCTTTAACGTCCCAGTGATCTCACACTGTCCCTTTAACCTCCCCGTGATCTCAATCTCCGTCCATTTAACCTCTCCGTGATCTCAATCTCTGTCCATTTATCCTGCCCGTGATCTCACTCTCTGTCCCTTTAACCTCCCCGTGATCTCACTCTCCGTCCCGTTAACCTCCCCGTGATCTAAATCTCTGTCCTTTTAACTTCCCCTGATCTCACTCTCTGTCCCATTAAACTCCCCGTGATCTCACTCTCTGACCCTTCAACCTACCCGTGATCCCATTCTGCCGCTTTAACCTGCCCCTTAACTCCCTCTGTCCTTTTAACCTCCCCGTGATCTCACTCTCTGTCCCTTGAAATTTCCCGTGATCTCACTCTCTGTCCCTTTAACCTCCCCATGATCTCACTCTCTGTCCCTTTAACCTCCCAGTGATCTCACTCTCTGTCCGTTTATCCTCCCGGTATTCTCACTCTCTGTCCCTTTAAACTCCCCGTGATCTCTTTCTCTGTTTCTTTAACCTCCCCGTGATCTCACTCTCTGACCCTACAACCTCCCCGTGAACTCATTCAGTCGCTTTAACCTCCCCCTTAACTGTCTCTGTCCCTTTAACCTCCCCGTGATGTCACTCTGTCCCTTTAACACTGCAAAAGTGCAGCACACCCTCAATTACTGACCCTCCAACAATGCAGCACACCCTCAATTACTGACACTCCAATAGTGCAGCACACCCTCAATTACTGACACTCCAATAGTGCAGCACACCCTCAATTACTGACACTCCAATAGTGCAGCAGACCCTCAATTACTGACACTCCAATAGTGCAGCACACCCTCAATTACTGACACTCCAATAGTGCAGCACACCCTCAATTACTGACACTCCAATAGTGCAGCACACCCTCAATTACTGACGCTCCAATAGTGCAGCACACCCTCAATTACTGACACTCCAATAGTGCAGCACACCCTCATTTACTGACCCTCCAAGAGTGCAGCACACCCTCAATTACTGACACTCCAATAGTGCAGCACACCCTCAATTACTGACCCTCCAATAGTGCTGCACACCCTCAATTACTGACACTCCAATAGTGCAGCACACCCTCAATTACTGACCCTCCAATAGTGCTGCACACCCTCAATTACTGACACTCCAATAGTGCTGCACACCTTCAATTACTGACACTCCAATAGTGCAGCACACCCTCAATTACTGACTCTCCAATAGTGCTGCACAGCCTCAATTACTGACTCTCCAATAGTGCAGCACACCCTCAATTACTGACACTCCAATAGTGCAGCACACCCTCAATTACTGACCCTCCAATAGTGCAGCACACCCTCAATTACTGACACTCCAATAGTGCAGCACACCCTCAATTACAGACACACCAATAGTGCAGCAAACCCTCATTTACTGACCCACCAATAGTGCAGCACACCCTCAATTACTGACACTCCAATAGTGCAACACACACTCAATTATTGACACTCCAATAGTGCAGCACACCCTCAATTACTGACACTCCAATAGTGCAGCACAGACTCAATTACTGACTCTCCAATAGTGCAGCACACCCTCAATTACTGACACACCAATAGTGCAGCAAACCCTCATTTACTGACCCTCCAAGAGTGCAGCACACCCTCAATTACTGACACTCCAATAGTGCAGCACACCCTCAATTACTGACACTCCAATAGTGCAGCACACCATCATTAACTGACCCTCCAATAGTGCAGCACACCCTCAATTACTGACACTCCAATAGTGCAACACACACTCAATTACTGACCCTCCAATAGTGCTGCACAGCCTCAATTACAGACACTCCAATAGTGCAGCACACCCTCAATTACTGACACTCCAATAGTGCAGCACACCCTCAATTACTGACACTCCAATAGTGCAGCACACCCTCATTTACTGACCCTCCAATAGTGCAGCACACCCTCAATTACTGACACTCCAATAGTGCAACACACACTCAATTATTGACCCTCCAAGAGTGCTGCACAGCCTCAATTACAGACACTCCAATAGTGCAGCACACCCTCAATTACTGACACTCCAATAGTGCTGCTCACCCTCAATTACTGACACTACAATAGTGCAGCACACCCTCAATTACTGACACTCCAACGGTGCAGCAAACCCTCAATTACTGACCCTCCAATAGTGCAGCACACCCTCAATTACAGACACACCAATAGTGCAGCAAACCCTCATTTACTGACCCACCAATAGTGCAGCACACCCTCAATTACTGACACTCCAATAGTGCAACACACACTCAATTATTGACACTCCAATAGTGCAGCACACCCTCAATTACTGACACTCCAATAGTGCAGCACAGACTCAATTACTGACTCTCCAATAGTGCAGCACACCCTCATTTACTGACCCTCCAAGAGTGCAGCACACCCTCAATTACTGACACTCCAATAGTGCAGCACACCCTCAATTACTGACACTCCAATAGTGCAGCACAGACTCAATTACTGACTCTCCAATAGTGCAGCACACCCTCAATTACTGACACACCAATAGTGCAGCAAACCCTCATTTACTGACCCTCCAAGAGTGCAGCACACCCTCAATTACTGACACTCCAATAGTGCAGCACACCCTCAATTACTGACACTCCAATAGTGCAGCACACCATCATTAACTGACCCTCCAATAGTGCAGCACACCCTCAATTACTGACACTCCAATAGTGCAACACACACTCAATTACTGACCCTCCAATAGTGCTGCACAGCCTCAATTACAGACACTCCAATAGTGCAGCACACCCTCAATTACTGACACTCCAATAGTGCAGCACACCCTCAATTACTGACACTCCAATAGTGCAGCACACCCTCATTTACTGACCCTCCAATAGTGCAGCACACCCTCAATTACTGACACTCCAATAGTGCAACACACACTCAATTATTGACCCTCCAAGAGTGCTGCACAGCCTCAATTACAGACACTCCAATAGTGCAGCACACCCTCAATTACTGACACTCCAATAGTGCTGCTCACCCTCAATTACTGACACTACAATAGTGCAGCACACCCTCAATTACTGACACTCCAACGGTGCAGCAAACCCTCAATTACTGACCCTCCAATAGTGCAGCACACCCTCAATTACAGACACACCAATAGTGCAGCAAACCCTCATTTACTGACCCACCAATAGTGCAGCACACCCTCAATTACTGACACTCCAATAGTGCAACACACACTCAATTATTGACACTCCAATAGTGCAGCACACCCTCAATTACTGACACTCCAATAGTGCAGCACAGACTCAATTACTGACTCTCCAATAGTGCAGCACACCCTCATTTACTGACCCTCCAAGAGTGCAGCACACCCTCAATTACTGACACTCCAATAGTGCAGCACACCCTCAATTACTGACACTCCAATAGTGCAGCACACCATCATTTACTGACCCTCCAATAGTGCAGCACACCCTCAATTACTGACACTCCAATAGTGCAACACACACTCAATTACTGACCCTCCAATAGTGCTGCACAGCCTCAATTACAGACACTCCAATAGTGCAGCACACCCTCAATTACTGACACTCCAATAGTGCAGCACACCCTCAATTACTGACACTCCAATAGTGCAGCACACCCTCATTTACTGACCCTCCAATAGTGCAGCACAGCCTCAATTACAGACACTCCAATAGTGAAGCACACCCTCAATTACTGACACTCCAATAGTGCTGCTCACCCTCAATTACTGACACTACAATAGTGCAGCACACCCTCAATTACTGACACTCCAACGGTGCAGCAAACCCTCAATTACTGACCTACAGATAGTGCAGCACAAACTCAATTCCTGAACCTCCAATAGTGCGGCAAAAACTCAATTGCTGACACTCCAATAGTGCAACACACACTTAATAACTGACACTCCAATAGTGCAGCACACACTCAATTACTGACACTCCAATACTGCAGCACACCCTCAATTACTGACCCTCCAATAGTGCAGCACACCCTCATTAACTGACACTCAAATAGTGCAGCACACCCTCAATTTCTGACCCTCCAATAGTGCAGCACACCCTCAATTACTGACACTCGAATAGGGCAGCACATCCTCACATACTGACCCTCCAATAGTGCAGCACACCCTCAATAATTGACACTCCAATAGTGAAGCACACCCTCAATTACTGACACTCCAATAGTGCAGCACACCCTCAATTACTGACCCTACAATAGTGCAGCACAACCTCAATAACTGACACTCCAATAGTGCAGCACACCCTCAATAACTGACCCTCCAATAGTGCAGCACACCCTCAATTACTGACACTCCAATAGTGCAGAACACTCTCAATTACTGACACTCCAATAGTGCAGCAAACCCTCAATTACTGACCCTCCAATAGTGCAGAACACTCTCAATTACTGTCCCTCCAATAGTGCAGCACACCCTCAATTATTGACACTCCAATAGTACAGCAGACCCTCAATTATTGACACTCCAAAAGTGCAGCACACCCTCAATTACTGACACTCCAATAGTGCAGCGCAACCACAATTACTGACCCTCCAATAGTGCAGTACACCCTCAATTACTGACCATCCAATAGTGCAGCACACCCTCAATTACTGACCCTCCAATAGTGCACCATACCCTCAATTACTGACACTCCAATCGTGCAGCACACCCTCAATTACTGACACTCCAATAGTGCAGCACACACTCAATTACTGTCCCTCCAATAGTGCAACAAGCCATCAATAACTGAGACTCCAATAGTGCAGCACACCCTCAATTACTGACACTCCAATAGTGCTGTACACCCCCAATTACTGTGACTCCAATAGTGCAGCACAGCCTCATTTACTTACCCTCCAATAGTGCAGCACACCCTCAATTACTGACACTCCAATAGTGCAGCACAACCTCAATTACTGACACTCCAATAGTGCAGCACACCCTCATTTACTGACCCTCCAATAGTGCAGCACACACTCAATTACTGACACTCCAATTGTGCAGCACACACTCAATTACTGACACTCCAATAGTGCAGCACACCATCAATTACTGACACACCAATAGTGCAGCACACCATCAATTACTGACACTCCAATAGTGCAGCACACCCTCAATTACTGACACACCAATAGTGCAGCACACCCTCAATTACTGACACACCAATAGTGCAGCACACCCTCAATTACTGACACACCAATAGTGCAGCACACCCTCAATTACTGACCCTCCAACAGTGCAGCACACCCTCAATTACTGACTCTCCAATAGTGCAGCACACCCTCAATTACTGACCCTCCAATTGTGCAGCACACCCTCAATTACTGACACTCCAATAGTGCAGCACACTCTCAAATACTGACACTCCAATAATGCATCACACCCTCAATTACTGACGCTCCACTAGTGCAGCACACCCTCAATTACTGACCATCCAATAGTGCAGCACACCCTCAATTACTGACCCACCAATAGTGCAGCACACCCTCAATTACTGACACACCAATAATGCAGCACACCCACAATTACTGACACTCCAATAGTGCAGCACACCCTCAATTCTTGACACTCCAATAGTACAGCAGACCCTCAATTACTGACACACCAATAGTGCAGATCATTCTCAATTATTGACACTCCAATAGTGCAGCACACCCTCAATTACTGACACTCCAACGGTGCAGCAAACCCTCAATTACTGACCTACAAATAGTGCAGCACACCCTCAATTTCTGACCCTCCAATAGTGCAGCAAAACCTCAATTAGTGACACACCAATAGTGCAGCACACCCTCAATTACTGACCCTCCAATAGTGCAGCACACCCTCAATTACTGACCCACCAATTGTGCAACACACCCTCAATTACTGCCACTCCAATAGTGCAGCACACCCTCAATTACTGACCCACCAATAGTGCAGCACACCCTCAATTACTGACACTTCAATAGTGCAGCACACCCTCAATTACTGACCCACCAATAGTGCAGCACATCCTCAATTACTGACCCTCCAATAGGGCAGCACACCCTCAATTACTGACCCACCAATAGTGCAGCACACCCTCAATTACTGACACTCCAATAGTGCAGCACACCCTCAATTAGTGACACACCAATAGTGCAGCACACCCTCAAATACTGACCCTCCAATAGTGCAGGACACCCTCAATTATTGACACTCCAATAGTACAGCAGACCCTCAATTACTGACACTCCAATAGTGCAGCACACCCTCAATTTCTGACACTCCAATAGTGCAGAACACCCTCAATTACTGACACTCCAATAGTGCAGCACACCCTCAATTACTGACACTCCAATAGTGCAGCACACCCTCAATTACTGACACTCCAATAGTGCAGCACACCCTCATTTACTGACCCTCCAATAGTGCAGCACACCCTCAATTACTGACACTCCAATAGTGCAGCACACCCTCAATTACTGACACTCCAATAGTGCAGAACACCCTCAATTACTGACACTCCAATAGTGCCGCACACCCTCAATTACTGACCCTCCAATAGTGCAGCACACCCTCAATTACTGACACTCCAATAGTGCAGAACACCCTCAATTACTGACACTCCAATAGTGCAGCACACCCTCAATTACTGACCCTCCAATAGTGCAGCACACCCTCAATTACTGACACTCCAATAGTGCAGAACACCCTCAATTACTGACACTCCAATAGTGCAGCACACCCTCAATTACTGACACTCCAATAGTGCAGCACACCCTCAATTACTGACACTCCAATAGTGCAGCACACCCTCAATTACTGACACTCCAATAGTGCAGCACACCCTCAATTACTGACACTCCAATAGTGCAGCACACCCTCAATTACTGACACTCCAATAGTGCAGCACACCCTCAATTACTGACCCTCCAATAGTGCAGCACAACCTCAATTACTGACTCTCCAATAGTGCAGCACACACTCAATTACTGTGGGAGTGGTGTGGGCAGTGGTGTAGCGCTGTGGGAGTGATGTGCGCAGTGGTGTAGCGCTGTGGGAGTGATGTGGGCTGTGGTGTAGCTCTGTGGGAGTGGGGTGGGAAGTGGTGTAGTGCTGTGGGAGTGATGTGGGCAATGGTGTAGCGCTGTGGGAGTGGTGTTGGTTGTGGTGTAGCGCTGTGGGAGTGGTGTGGGTTGTGGTTTAGCGCTGTGGGTGTGGTGTGGGCAGTGGTGTAGCGCTGTGGGAGTGGTGTGGGCAGTGGTGTGGCACTGTTGGACTTGCGTGGGTTGTGGTGTAGCGCTGTGGGACTAGTGTGGGAAGTGGTGTAGCGCTGTGGGAGTGGTGTGGGTTGTGGTGGAGCGCTGTGGGAGTGGTGTGGGCAGTGGTGTAGCGCTGTGGGAGTGGTGTGGGCAGTGGTGTAGCGCTGTGGGATTGGTGTGGGCAATGGTGTATTGTTGTGGGAGTGGTGAGGTATGTGGTGTAGCGCTGTGGGAGTGGTGTGGGATGTGGTGTAGCGCTGTGGGAGTGGTGTGGGCAATGATGTAGCGCTCTGGGTGCTGTGTGGGCAGTGATGTAGCGCTCTGGGTGCTGTGTGGGCAGTGGTGTAGCGCTATGTGTGTGATGTGGGCAGTGGTGCAGTGCTGTGGGACAGGTGTGGGCAGTGATGTCGCGCTGTGGGAGTGGTGTTGGCAGTGGTGTAGCACTGTGGGAGTGGTGTGGGCAGTGGTGTAGTGCGGTGGGAGTGGTGTGGGCCGTGGTGTAGCGCTGTGGGAGTGGTGTGGGCAGTGCTGTAGCGCTGTGGGAGAGGTGTGGGCAGTGGTGTAGAGCTGTGGGAGTGTTGTGCGCAGTGGTGTATCGCTTTGGGAGTGGTGTGGGCAGTGGTGTAGTGCTGTGGGAGTGGTGTGGGCAGTGGTGTAGCGCTGTGGGAGTGATGTGGGAAGTGGTTTAGCGCTGTGCGAGTGGTGTGGGCAGTGGTGTAGTGCTGTGGGAGTGGTGTGGGCAGTGATATTGTGCTGTTGCAGTGTTGTGGGCAGTGGTGTAGCGCTGTGGGAGTGGTGTGGGTTGTGGTGTAGCGCTGTGGGAGTGTTGTGGGCAGTGGTGTAGAGCTGTGGGAGTGGTGTGGGCAGTGGTGTAGTGCTTTGGGAGTGGTGTGGGCAGTGGTGTAGTTCTGTGGGATTGGTGTGGGTGATGGTTTAGCGCTGTGGGAGTGGTGTTGGCAGTGGTGTAGCGCTTTGGGAGTGGTCTGGGCAGTGGTGTAGCGCTGCGGGAGTGGGGTGGGCAGTGGTGTTGAGGTGTGAGAGTTTTGTGGGCAGTCGTGTAGCGCTGTGGGAGTCGTGTGTGCAGTGGTGTAGCGCTGTGGTTTGGTGTGGGCAGAAGTGTAGAGCTGTGGGAGTGGTGTGGGCAGTGGTGTAGTGCTGTGGGAGTGGTGTAGGTTGTGGTGTAGCGCTGTGGGAGTGGTGTAGGTTGTGGTGTAGCGCTGTGGGAGTGGTGTGGGTTGTGGTGTAGTGCTGTGGGAGTGGTGTGGGTTGTGGTGTAGTGCTGTGCATGTGGTGTGGGCAGTGGTGTATCGCTGTGGGAGTCGTGTGGTCAGTGGAGTAGCGCTGTAGGAGAGGCGTGGGCAGTGGTGTAGAGCTGTGGGAGTGGCGTGGGCAGTGGTGTAGGGCTGTGGGAGTGGTGTGGGCAGTGGTTTAGCGCTTTGGGAGTGGTGTTGGCAGTGTTGTAGTTCTGTGGGAGTGGTGTGGGTGATGGTGTAGCGCTGTGGGAGTGGTGTTGGCAGTGGTGTAGCGCTGTGGTTTGGTGTGGGCAGAAGTGTAGAGCTGTGGGAGTGGTGTGGGCAGTGGTGTAGCGCTGTGGGAGTGGTGTGGGCAGTGGTGTAGTGCTGTGGGAGTGGTGTAGGTTGTGGTGTAGCGCTGTGGGAGTGGTGTGGGCAGTGGTGTAGTGCTGTGCATGTGGTGTGGGCAGTGGTGTAGCGCTGTGGGAGTGGTGTGGGTTGTGGTGTAGTGCTGTGCATGTGGTGTGGGCAGTGGTGTAGCGCTGTGGGAGAGGTCTGGGCAGCGGTGTACCGCTGTGGGAGTGTCGTGGGCAGTCGTGTAGCGCTGTGGGAGAGGTGTGGGCAGTGGTGTAGAGCTGTAGGAGTGTGTGGGCAGTGGTGTAGCGCTTTGTGAGGGGTGTGGGCAGTGGTGTAGCGCTGCGGGAGTGGTGAGGGCAGTGGTGTAGTGCTCTGCGAGTGGTGTGGGCAGTTGTGTAGCGCTGTGGGGTGATGTGGGTAGTGATGTAGCGCTGTCGGACTGGTGTGGGCAGTGGTTTAGCGCTTTGGGAGTGGTGTTGGCAGTGTTGTAGTTCTGTGGGAGTGGTGTGGGTGATGGTGTAGCGCTGTGGGAGTGGTGTAGCGCTTGGGGAGTGGTCTGGGCTGTGGTGTAGTGCTGCGGGATTGGGCTGGGCAGTGGTGTAGTGCTGTGGAAGTTTTGTGGGCATTCGTGTAGCGCTTTGGGAGTGGTGTGGGTTGTGGTTTAGCGCTGTGGGAGTGGTGTGGGCAGTGGTGTAGTGCTGTGGGAGTGGTGTGGGCAGTGGTGTAGTGCTGTGGGAGTGGTGTGGGCAGTGGTTTAGCGCTGTGAGAGTGGTGTGGGCAGTGGTGTAGTGCTGTGGGAGTGGTGTGGGCAGTGGTGTAGTGCTGTGGGAGTGGTGTGGGTTGTGGAGTAGCGCTGTGGGAGTGATGTGGGCAGTCGTGTAGCGCTGTGGGAGTGGTGTGGGTTGTGGTGTAGCACTGTGGGAGTGGTGTGGGTTGTGGTGTAGTGCTGTTGGAGTGGTGTGGGCAGTGGTGTAGGGCTGTGGGAGTGTGTGGGCAGTGTTGTAGCGCTGTGGGAGAGGTGTGGACAGCGGTGTAGTGCTGTGGGAGTGGAGTGGGCTGTGTTGTAGCGCTGTGGGAGTGGTGTTGGCAGTGGTGTAGCGCTGTGGGAGTGGTGTGGTCAGTGGTGTAGCGCTGTGGGAGTGGTGTGGGCAGTGGTGTAACGCTGTGGGAGTGGTGTGGGCAGTGGTGTAGCGCTGTGGGAGTGTTGTGGGCAGTGGTGTGGGCAGTGGTGTAGTGCTGTGGGAGTGGTGTGGGCAGTGGTGTAGTGCTTTGGGAGTGTTGTGCGCAGCGGTGTGTTGCTGTGAGAGTGGTGTGAACAGTGGAGTAGCGCTGTGGGAGTGGTGTGGATAGTGGTGTAGCTCGGAGGGAGTGGTGTGGGCAGTGGTGTAGTGCTGTGGGAGTGGTGTGTGCATTTTGTTGCGCTGTGGGAGTGGTGTGGGCAGTGTTGTAGTGCTGCAGGAGTTGGGTGGGCAGTGGTGTAGAGCTGACGGACTTTTGTGGGCAGTCGTGTAGCGCTGTGAGAGTTGTGTGGGTTGTGGTTTAGCGCTGTGGGATGGGTGTGAACAGCGATGTAGCGCTGTGGGAGTGGTGTGGACAGTGGTGTAGCGCTGTGGGAGTGGAGTGGGCAGTGGTGTAATGCTGTGGGAGTGGTGTGGGCAGTGGTGTAACGCTTTGGGAGTGATGTGGGCAGTGGTGTAGCGCTGTGGGAGTGATGTGGGCAGTGGTGTAGCGCTGTGGGAGTGGTGTGGGCAGTGGTGTAGCGCTGCGGGAGAGGTGTGGGCAGTGGTAAAGTGCTGTGGGAGTGGTGTGGGCAGTGGTGTAGCGCTGTGGGAGTGTTGTGGGCAGTGGTGTAGCGCTGTGGGAGTGGTGTGGGCAGTTGTGTAACGGTGCGGTAGTGGTGTGTGCAGTGGTGTAGCGATGCGGGAGTGGTGTTGGCAGTTGTGTAGCGCAGTGGGATTGGTGTGGGCAGTGGTGTAGCTCTGTGGGGTGATGTGGATAGTGGTGTAGCGCTTTGGGTGTGGTGTGGGTAGAGGTGTAGCGCTGTGGGAGTGGTGTGGGCAGTGGTGTAGCGCTGTGGGAGTGGTGTGGGCAGTGGTGTAGCGCTGTGGGAGTGGTGTGGGCAGTGGTCTAGCGCTGTGGGTGTGGTGTTGGCTGTGGTGTAGCGCTGTTGGAGTGGTGAGTGCAGTGGTTTAGCGCTGTGGGAGTGGTATGGGCAGTGGTGTTGCGCTGTGGGAGTGGTGTGGGAAGTTGTGTAGCGCTGTGGGAGTCGTGTGGGCAGTGGTATAGTGCTGTGGTAGTGGGGTGGGCAGTGGTGTAGTGTTGTGGGAGTGGTGTGGGCAGTGGTATAGTGCTGTGGGAGTGGTGTGGGCAGTCGTGTAGTGCTGTGGGTGCGGTGTGGGCAGTGGTGTAGCGCTGTGGGAGTGGTGTGGGCAGTGGTGTAGCGCTGTGGGAGTGGTGTGGGGAGTGGTTTTGCGCTGTGGCAGTGGTGTGGGTTGTGGTGTAGTGCTGTGGGAGAGGTGTGGGTTGTGGTGTAGTGCTGTTGGAGTGGTGTGGGCATTGGTGTAGGGCTGTGGGAGTGTGTGGGCAGTGATGTAGCGTTGTGGGAGAGGTGTGGACAGTGTTGTAGTGCTGTGGGAGTTGTGTGGGCAGTGGTGTAGTGCTGTGGGAGTGGTGTGGGCAGTGGTGTAGCGCTGTGGGAGTGGTGTGGACAGTGGTGTAGCGCTGAGGGAGTGGTGTGGGCAGTTTGTGAAGTGCTCTGGGAGTGGTGCGGGCAGTGGTGTAGTGCTGTGGGAGTGGTGTGGGTTGTGGTGTAGCGCTGTGGGAGTGGTGTGTGCAGTGGTGTAGCGCTGTGGGAGTGGTGTGGGCAGTGGTGTAGTGCTGCGGGAGTTGGGTGGGCAGTGGTGTAGAGCTGTGGGAGTGGTGTAGGCAGTGCTTTAGCGCTGTGGGAGTGGTTTGGTCAGTGGTCTAGTGCTGTGGGAGTGTTGTGGGCATTGGTGAAGCGCTGTGTGTGTGGTGTTGGCAGTGGTATAACGCTGTGGGAGTGGTGTCGGCAGTGGTATAGACAGTGGTGTAGCGCTTTGGGTCTGTAGTGGGAAGTGGTGTAGCGCTGTGGGAGTGGTGTGGGCAGTTATGTAGCGCTGTGGGAGTTGCATGGTCAGTGGTGTGGGATGTGGTGTAGAGCGGAGGGAGTGTTGTGGGCAGAGGTGTAGCGCTGTGGGAGTGGTGAGGGCCGTGGTGTAGCGCTGTGGGAGTGGTGTGGGTTGTGGTGTAGCGCCTTGGGAGTGTTATGGGCAGTGGTGTAGCGCTGTGGCAGTGTTGTGGGCAGTGGTGTAGCGCTTTGGGAGTGGTGTGGGCAATGGTGTAGCGCTGTGGGACTGGTGTGGACTTTGTTGTAGCGCTGTGGGAGTGTTGTGGGCAGTGGTGTAGCGCTGTGGGAGTCTTGTGGGTTGTGGTGTAGCGCTCTGGGAGTGGTGTGGGCAGTGGTGCAGTGCTGTGGGAGTTGTGTAGGTAATGGTGTAGCGCAGTGTGAGTGGTGTTGGCAATGGTGTAGCGCTGTGTGTGTGCTGTGGGCAGTGGAATAACGCTGTGGGAGTCGTGCGGGCAGTGGTGTAGTGCTGTGGGAATGGTGTGGGCAGTGGTGTAGCGCTGTGTGTGTGGTGTGAGCAGTGTTGTAGAGCTGAGGGAGTAGTGTGGGTTTTGGTGCAGCGCTGTTGGAGTGGTGTGGGCAGTGCTATAACGCTGTGGGAGTGATGTGGGCAGTGGTGTAGTGCTGTGGGAGTGTCTTGGGCAGTGGTGTAGCGCTGTGGAAGTGGCTTGGGCAGTGGTGTAGCGCTGTGGGAGTGGTGTGGGCAGTGGTGTAACGCTGTGGGAGTGGTGTGGGCAGTGGTGTAGCGCTGTGGGAGTGGTGTGGGCAGTGGTATAACGCTGTGGGAGTGGTGTGGTCAGTGGTGTAGTGCTGTGGGAGTGGTATGGGCAGTGGTGTAGCGCTGTGGGAGTGGTGTGGGCAGTGGTGTAGCGCTGTGGGAGTGGTGTGAGCAGTGGTGTAGCGCTGTGGGAGTGGTGTGTGTTGTGGTGCAGCGCTGTGGGAGTGTTGTGGGCAGTGGTGTAGTGCTGTGGGAGTGGCTTGGGCAGTGGTGTAGTGCTGTGGAAGTGGCTTGGGCAGTGGTGTAGCGCTGTGGGAGTGGCGTGGGCAGTGGTGTAGTGCTGTGGAAGTGGCATGGGCAGTGCTGTAACGCTGTGCGAGTGGCGTGCGCAGTGGCGTAGTGCTGTGAGAGTGGTGTTGGCAGTGGTATAACGCTTTGGGAGTGGTGTGGGCAGTGGTATAACGCTGTGGGAGTGGTGTCGGCAGTGGTGTAGGGGTGCGGCTGTGGTGTGGACAGTGGTGTTGCACTGTATGAGTGGTGTGGGCAGTGGTGTAGCGCTTTGGGAGTGGTGTGGGATGTGGTGTAGAGCGGAGGGAGTGTTGTGGGCAGAGGTGTAGCGCTGTGGGAGTGGTGAGGGCAGTGGTGTAGCGCTGTGGGAGGGGTGAGGGCAGTGGTGTAGCGCTGTGGGAGTGGTGTGGGTTGTGGTGTAGCGCCTTGGGAGTGTTATGGGCAGTGGTGCAGTGCTGTGGGTGTGGTGTGGGCAGTGGTGTAGCGCTGTGGGAGTGTTGTGGGCAGTGGTGTAGCGCTTTGGGAGTGGTGTGGGCAGTGGTGTAGCGCCTTGGGAGTGGTGTGGGCAGTGGTGTAGCGCTGTGGGAGTGGTGTGGACTTTGTTGTAGCGCTGTGGGATTGTTGTGGGCAGAGGTGTAGCGCTGTGGGAGTCTTGTGGGTTGTGGTGTAGCGCTCTGGGAGTGGTGTGGGCAGTGGTGTAGTGCTGTGGGAGTGGTGTGTGTAGTGGTGTAGTGCTGTGGGAGTCGTGCGGGCAGTGGTGTAGCGCTGTGGGAATGGTGTGGGCAGTGGTGTAGAGCTGAGGGAGTAGTGTGGGTTTTGGTGCAGCGCTGTGGGAGTGATGTGGGCAGTGCTGTTGCGCTGTGGGAATGGTGTGGGCAGTGGTGTAGAGCTGAGGGAGTAGTGTGGGTTTTGGTGTAGCGCTGTGGATGTGGTGTGGGCAGTGGTATAACGCTTTGGGAGTGGTGTGGACAGTGGTATAACGCTGTGGGAGTAGTGTAAGCAGTGGTGTAGAGGTGTGGGAGTGGTGTGGGCAGTGGTTTAGCTCTGTGGGAGTGGTGTGGGCAGTGGTGTTGCGCTGTTGGAGTGGTGTGGGCATTGGTGTTGCGCTGTGTGAGTGGTGTGGGCAGTGGTGTAGCGCTTTGGGTCTGGAGTGGGAAGTGGTGTAGCGCTGTGGGAGTTGCATGGGCAGTGGTGTGGAATGTGGTGTACAGCGGTGGGAGAGTTGTGGGCAGTGGTGTAGCGCTGTGGGAGGGGTGAGGGCAGTGGTGTAGCGCTGTGGGAGTGGTGTGGGCAGTGGTGTAGCGCTCTGGGAGTGTTGTGGGCAGTGGTGTAGGTCTGTGGGAGTGTTGTGGGCAGTGGTGTAGCGCTGTGGGAGTGGTGTGTGGCAGTGGTTTAGCGCTGTAGGAGTGTTGTGGGCAATGGTGTAGCGCTGTGTGTGTGGTGTGGGCAGAAGTATAACGCTTTGGGAGTGGTTTGGGCAGTGGTACAACGCTGTGGGAGTGGTGTGGGCAGTGCTGTAGCGCTGTTGGAGTGGTTTGGGCAGTAGTGTAGCGCTGTGGGAGTGGTGTGTGGCAGTGGTGTAGCGCTGTGGGAGTGGTGTGGGCAATGGTGTAGCGCTGTGGGAGTGGTTTGGCAGTGGTGTGCAGCTGTGGGAGTGGTGTGGGATGTGGAGTGACGCTGTCAGAGTGGTGCGGGCAGTCGTGTAGCGCTGTGGGAGTGGTGTGGGTTGTGGAGTAGCAATGTGGGAGTGGTGTGGGCAGTGGTGTAGCACTGTGGGAGTGGTGTGAGCAGTGATGTAGCGCTGTGGGTGTGGTATGGGCAGTGGTGTAGCGCTGTGGGAGTTTTATGGGCAGTGGTGCAGTGCTTTGGGAGTGGTGTTGAGCAATGGTGTAGCGCTCTTTGAGTGGTGTGGGCAGTGGTGTAGTGCTGTGGGAGTGGTGTGGGCAGTTGTGGAGTGCTGTGGGAGTGGTGTGGGCAGTGTTGTAGCGCTGTGGGAGTGGTGAGGGCAGTGGTGTGACACTTTAGGAGTGGTGTGGACAGTGGTATAACGCTTTGGGAGTGGGGTGGGCAGTGGTATAACGCTGTGGGAGTGGTGTGGGGAGTGGTGTAGAGGTGCGGGAGTGGAGTGGGCAGTGGTGTAGCGCTGTGGGAGTGGTGTGTGCAGTGATGTTGCGCTGTGGGAGTGGTGTGGGCATTGGTGTTGCGCTGTGTGAGTGGTGTGGGCAGTGGTATAGCGCTTTGGGTCTGGTGTGGGAAGTGGTGTAGCGCTGTGGGAGTGGTGTGGGCAGTGGTGTAGCGCTGTGGGAGTTGCATGGGCAGTAGTGTGGGATGTGGTGTAGAGCGGTGGGAGTGTTGTGGGTAGTGGTGTAGCGCTGTGGGAGGGGTGAGGGCAGTGGTGTTGCGCTGTGGGAGTGTTGTGGGCAGTGGTGTAGCGCTGTGGGAGTGGTGTGGGCAGTGGTGTAGCGCTGTGGGAGTGGTGTGGGCAGTGGTGTAGCGCTGTGGGAGTGGTGTGGGCAGTGGTGTAGCGCTGTGGGAGTGGTGTGGGCAGTGGTATAACGCTGTGGGAGTGGTGTGGGCAGTGCTGTAGCACTGTTGGAGAAGTGTGGCAGTGGTGTAGAGCTGTGGGAGTGGTGTGGCAGTGGTGTATCGCTGTGGGAGTGGTGTGGGCAGTGGTGTGTCGCTGTAGGAGTGGTGTGGACAGTGGTATAACGCTTTGGGAGTGGGGTGGGCAGTGAGATAACGCTGTGGGAGGGGTGTGGGCAGTGGTGTAGAGGTGCAGAAGTGGTGTGGGCAGTGGTGTAGCGCTGTGGGAGTGGTGTGGGCATTGGTGTTGCGCTGTGTGAGTGGTGTGGGCAGTGGTGTAGCGCTTTGGGTCTGGTGTGGGAAGTGGTGTAGCGCTGTGGGAGTGGTGTGGTTAGTGGTGTACTGCTGTGGGTGTGGTTTGGGCAGTGGTGTAGCTCTGTGGGAGTAGTGTGGGCAGTTGTGTAGCGCTGTTGGAGTGGTGTGGGCAGTTGTGTAGCGCTGTGGGAGTGGTGTAGGCAGTGGTGTAGCGCTGTGTGAGTTGCATGGGCAGTAGTGTGGGATGTGGTGTAGAGCGGTGGGAGTGTTGTGAGTAGTGGTGTAGCGCTGTGGGAGGGGTGAGGGCAGTGGTGTTGCGCTGTGGGAGTGGTGTGCGCAGTGGTTTTGCGCTGTGGGAATGGTGTGGGCAGTGGTGTAGCGCCTTGGGAGTGGTGTGGGCAGTGGTGTAGCGCTGTGGCAGTAGTGTAGGCAGTGGTGAAGCGCTGTAGTAGTGGTGTGGGCAATGGTGTAGCGCTGAGTGTGTGGTGTGGGCAGTGGTATAACGCTTTGGTAGTGGTGTAGGCAGTGGTATAACGCTGTGGGAGTGGTGTGGGCAGTGCTGTAGCACTGTTGGAGAAGTGTGGCAGTGGTGTAGAGCTGTGGGAGTGGTGTGGGCATTAGTGTACCGCTGTCGGAGTGGTGTGAGCAGTGGTGTAGCGCTGTGGGAGTGGTGTGTTTAGTGGTGCAGCGATGTGGGAGTGGTGTGGGCAGTGGTGTAGTGCTGTGGGAGTGGTGTTGTTAGTGGTGTAGCGCTGTGGGAGTGGTGTGGGTTGTGTAGTAGCGCTGTGGGAGTGGTGTGGTCAGTGGTGTTGGGCTGTTGTAGCGGTGTGGGGTGCGGTGCTGCGCTGTGGGAGTGGTGTGTGCAGTGGTGTAGCGCTGAGGGATGGAGTTGGCAGTGGTGTAGCGCTGTGGGAGTGGTGTGGGCAGTGGTGTAGCGCTATGGTAGAGGTGTGGGCAGTTGTGTAGCGCTTTGGGAGTGGTGTGGGCAGTGGTGTAGCGCTTTGGGTTTGGTGTGGGCATTGGTGTAGCGCTGTGGGAGTTGCATGGGCAGTGGTGTGGGATGTGGTGTAGAGCGGTGGGAGTGTTGTGGGCAGTGGTGTAGCTCTGTGGGAGTGGTGAGGGCAGTGGTGTAGCGCTGTGGGAGTGTTGTCGGCAGTGGTGGAGCTCTGTGGGAGTGGTGTGGGCAGTGGTGTAGCGCCTTGGGAGTGGTGTGGGCAGTGGTGTAGTGCTGTGGGAGTGGTGTGGGCAGTGGTGTAGCGCTGTGGAAGTGGTGTGGGCAGTGGTGTAGCGCTGTGTGTGTGCTGTGGGCAGTGATATAACGCTTTGGGAGTGGTGTAGGCAGTGGTTTCACGCTGTGGGTGTGGTGAGGGCAGTGGTGTAGCGCTGTGGGAGAGGTGTGGTCAGTGGTGTAGCGCTGTGGGAGTGGTGTGGGCAGTGTTGTAGCGCTGTGGGAGTGGTTTGGGCAGTGGTATAGTGCTGTGGGAGTGGTTTTGGCAGTGGTGATGCGCTGTGTGTGTGGTGTGGGCTGTGGTGTAGTGCTGTGGGAGTGGTGTGGGTTTTGGTGTAACGCTGTGGGAGTGGTGTGGGCAGTGGTATAACGCTTTGGGAATGGTGTGGGCAGTGGTATAACGCTGTGGGAGTGGTGTGGACATTGGTGTAGCGCTGTGGGAGAGGTGTGGGCAGTTGTGTAGTGCTGTGGGAGAGGTGTGGGCAGTTGTGTAGCGCTGTGGGAGTGGTGTGGGCAGTGGTGTAGCGCTGTGGGAGTTGCATGGGCAGTAGTGTGGGATGTGGTGTAGAGCGGTGGGAGTGGTGTGGGCAGTGGTGTAGCGCTGTGGGAGTGGTGAGGGTAGTGGTGTAGCGCTGTGGGAGGGGTGAGGGAAGTGGTGTTGCGCTGTGGGAGTGTTGTGGGCAGTGGTGTTGCGTTGTGGGAGTGGTGTGGGCAGTGGTATAACGCTTTGGGGGTGGTGTAGGCAGTGGTATAACGCTGTGGGAGAGGTGTGGGCAGTGCTGTAGCACAGTGGGAGAAGTGTGGCAGTGGTGTAGAGCTGTGGGAGTGGTGTGGCAGTGGTGTAGAGCTGTGGGAGTGGTTTGGGGAGTCGTGTAGCGCTGTGGGAATGGTGTGGGCAGTAGTGTAGCGCTGTCGGAGTGGTGTGGGCAGTGGTGTAGCGCTGTGGGAGTGGTGTGGGCAGTGGTGTGACGCTGTGGGAGTGGTGTGCACAGTCGTCTATCGCTGTGGGAGTGTTGTGGGCAATGGCGTAGCGCTGTGTGAGTGGTTTGGGCAGTGGCGTAGCGCTGTGGGTGTTGTGTGGGCAGTGGTTTAGTGCTGTGGGATTGGTGTGGGCAGTGGTGTAGCGCTGTGGGAGTAGTGTGGGCAGTGGTGTAGCGCTGTAGTAGTGGTGTGGGCAATGGTGTAGCGCTGTGGGAGAAGTGTGGCAGTGGTGTAGAGCTGTGGGAGTGGTGTGGCAGTGATGTAGAGCTGTGGGAGTGGTGAGGGGAGTTGTGTAGCTCTTTGGGAATGGTGTGGGCAGTGGTGTAGCGCTGTGGGAGTGGTGTGTGCAGTGGTGTAGTGCTGTGGGAGTGGTGTGAGCAGTGGTGTAGCGCTGTGGGAGTTGTGTGGGCAGTGGCGTAGCGCTGTGTGAGTTGTTTTGGCAGTGGTGTAGCGCTGTGGGAGTGTTGTCGGCAGTGGTGTAGCTCTGTGAGAGTGGTGTGGGCAGTGGTGTAGCGCCTTGGGAGTGGTGTGGGCAGTGGTGTAGCGCTGTGGGAGTTGTGTGGGTTGTGGTGTAGCGCTCTGGGAGTATTGTGGGTTGTGGTGTAGCGCTGTGGGAGTGTTGTGGGCAGTGGTGTAGCGCTGTGGGAGTTGTGTAGGTAATGGTGTAGCGCTGTGGGAGTGGTGTGTGGCATTGGTGTAGCGCTGTGGGAGTGGTGTGTGTAGTGGTGTGGCGCTGTGTGTGTGCTGTGGGCAGTGATATAACGCTTTGGGAGTGGTGTAGGCAGCGGTTTCACGCTGTGGGAGTGGTGAGGGCAGTGGTGTAGTGCTGTGGGAATGGTGTGGCACTGGTGTAGCGCTGTGTGTGTGGTGTGGGCAGTGGTGTATTGCTCTGGGAGTGGTGTGGGTTTTGGTATAGCGCTGTGGGAGTGGTGTGGGCAGTGGTATAACGCTGTGGGAGTGGTCTGGGCAGTGCTGTAGCGCTGTGGGAGTGGTGTGGTCAGTGGTGTAGTGCTGTGGGATTGGTTTGGGCAGTGGTGTAGTGCTGTGGGAGTGGTGTGGGCAGTGGTGAAGCGCTGTGTGTGTGGTGTGGGCAGTGGTGTAGTGCTGTGGGAGTGGTGTTGGTTTTGGTGTAGCGCTGTGGGAGTGGTGTGGGCAGTGGTATAACGCTTTGGGAATGGTGTGGTCAGTGGTATAATGCCATGGGTGTGGCGTGGGCAGTGGTGTAGAGGTGCGGCAGGGGTGTGGACAGTGTTGTAGCGCTGTGGGAGTGGTGTGGGCCGTGGTGTTGCGATGTGGGATTGGCGTGGGCATTGGTGTTGCGCTGTGTGAGTGGTGTGGGCAGTGGTGTAGCGCTTTGGGTATTGAGTTGGAAGTGGTGTAGCGCTGTGGGAGTATTGCGGTTAGTGGTGTAGTGCTGTGGGAGTGGTTTGGACAGTGGTGTAGTGCTGTGGGAGAGGTGTGGGCAGTTGTGTAGCGCTGTGGGAGTGGTGTGGGCAGTGTTGTAGCGCTGTGGGAGTAGCATGGACAGTAGTGTGGGATGTGGTGTAGAGCGGTGGGAGTGTTGTGGGTAGTGGTGTAGCGCTGTGGGAGGGGTTAGGGCAGTGGTGTTGCGCTGTGGGAGTGTTGTGGGCAGTGGTGTTGCTCTGTGGGAGTGGTGTGGGCAGTGGTATAACGCTGTGGGTGTGGTGTGGGCAGTGCTGTAGCACAGTGGGAGAAGTGTGGCAGTGTTGTAGAGCTGTGGGAGTGGTGTGGTCAGTAGTGTAGCGCTGTCGGAGTGGTGTGAGCAGTGGTGTAGCGCTGTGGGAGTAGTATGGGCAGTGGTGTAGTGCAATGGGAGTGGTGTGGGCAGTGGTGTGTCGCTGTAGGAGTGGTGTGGGCAGTGGTGTAGCGCTGTGGGAGTGGTGTGCACAGTCGTGTAGCGCTGTGGGAGTGTTGTGGGCAATGGCGTAGCGCTGTGTGAGTGGTTTGCGCAGTGGTGTAGCGCTGTGGGTGTGGTGTGGGCAGTGGTGTAGCGCTGTGGGAGTAGTGTGGGCAGTGGTGTAGCGCTGTAGTAGTCGTGTGGGCAATGGTGTAGCGCTGAGTGTGTGGTGTGGGCAGTGTTATAACGCTGTGGGAGTTGTGTGGGCAGTGCTGTAGCACTGTGGGAGAAGTGTGGCAGTGGTGTAGAGCTGTGGGAGTGGTGAGGGGAGTTGTGTAGCGCTGTGGGAGTGGTGTGGGTTGTGGTGTAGTGCTGTGGGAGTGGTGTGGGCAGTGGTGTAGTGCTGTGGGAGTGGTGTGGGCAGTGGTGTAGCGCTGTGGGAGTGGTGTGGGCAGTGGTATGGTTCTATGGGAGTTGTGTGGTTAGTGGTGTGACGCTGTGGGAGTGGTCTGCGCAGTCGTGTAGCGCTGTGGGAGTGTTGTGGGCAATGGTGTAGCGCTTTGGGTCTGGAGTTGGAAGTGGTGTAGTGCTGTGGGAGTGTTGCGGTTAGTGGTGTAGTGCTGTGGGAGTGGTTTCGACAGTGGTGTAGTGCTATGGGAGAGGTGTGGGAAGTTGTGTAGTGCTGTGGGAGTGGTGTGGGCAGTGGTGTAGCGTTGTGCGAGTTGCATGGGCAGTGGTGTAGTGCTGTGGGAGTGGTGTGGGCAGTGGTGTAGTGCTGTGGGAGTCGTGTGGGTAGTGGGGTGACGCTGTGGGAGTGGTGTGGGCAGTCGTGTAGCGCTGTGGGAGTGGTGTGGTCAGTGGTGTAGAGCTGTGGGAGCGGTGTGGGGTGTGGTGTTGCGCTGTGGGAGTGGTGCGTGTAGTGGTGTAGCGCTGTGGGAGTGAAGCGGGTAGTGGTGTAGCGCTGTGGGAGTGCTGTGGGCTGTGGTGTAGCGCTATGGGAGTGGTGTGGGCAGTTGCGTAGCGCTTTGGGAGTGGTGTGGGCAGTGGTTTAGCGCTTTGCGTTTGGTGTGGGCATTGATGTAGCGCTGTGGGAGTTGCATGGGCAGTGGTGTGGGATGTGGTGTAGAGCGGTGGGAGTGTTGTGGGCAGTGGTGTAGCGCTGTGGGAGTGGTGAGGGCAGTGCTGTAGCGCTGTGCGATTGTTTTGGGCAGTGGTGTAGCGCTGTAGGAGTGGTGTGGGTTGTGGTGTAGCGCTGTGGGAGTGAAGTGGGCAATGGTGTAGCGCTGTAGGAGCGGTGTGGGCAATCGTGTAGCGCTGTGTGTGTGCTGTGGGAAATGATATAACGCTTTGGGAGTTGTTTAGGCAGCTGTATAACGCTGTGGGAGTGGTGAGTGCAGAGGTGTAGTGCTGTGGGAATGGTGTGGGCAGTGGTCTAGCGCTGTGGGAGTTGTGTAGGTAATGGTGTGGCGCTGTGTGTGTGCTGTGCGCATTGGTATAACACTTTGGGAGTGGTGTAGGCAGTGGTATAGTGCTTGGGAATATTGTGGGCAGTGGTGTAGCGCTGTGGGAGTGGTGAGGGCAGTGGTGTAGTGCTGTGGGAGTGGTTTGGGCATTGGTGTAATGCTGTGGGAGTGGTGTGGGCAGTGGTGTAGTGCTGTGGGAGTGGTTTGGGCAGTGGTTTAGAGGTGCTGCAGTGGTGTGGACAGTGGTGTAGCGCTGTGTGAGTGGTGTGGGCAGTGGTGTTGCGCTGTGGAAGAGGTGTGGGTATTTGTGTTGCGCTGTGTGAGTGGTCTTGCCAGTGGTGTAGCGCTTTGGGTCTGGAGTGGGAAGTGGTGTAGCGCTGTGGGAGTGTTGCGGTTAGTGGTGTAGTGCTGTGGGAGTGGTTTGGACAGGGGTGTAGTGCTGTGGGAGTGGTGTGGGCAATGGTGTGGGTTGTGGTGTAGCGCTGTGGGAGTTGTGTGGGCAGTGGTGGAGTGCTGTGGGAGTGGTGTGGGCAGTGGTGTAGTGCTGTGGGAGTGGTGTGGGTAGTGGTGTGACGCTGTGGGAGTGGTGTGGACATTGGTATATCGCTTTGGGAGTTGCATGGGCAGTGGTGTCGGATGTGGTGTAGAGCGGTGGGAGTGTTGTGGGCGGTGGTGTAGCGCTGTTGGAGTGGTGTGGGCAGTGGTGTAGCGCCTTGGGAGTGGTGTGGGCAGTGGTGTAGCGCTGTGGGAGTTGTTTGGGTTGTGGTGTAGCGCTGTGGGAGTGTTGTGGGCAGTGGTGTAGCGCTGTGGGAGTTGTGTAGGTAATGGTGTTGCGCTGTGGGTGTGGTGAGGGCAGTGGTGTAGCGCTGTTGGAGTGGTGTGGGCAGTGGTGTAGCGCCTTGGGAGTGGTGTGGGCAGTGGTGTAGCGCTGTGGGAGTGGTTTGGGTTGTGGTGTAGCGCTGTGGGAGTGGTGTTGCCAGTGGTATAACGCTGTGGGAGTGGTGTGGGCAGTGCTGTAGCGCTGTGGGAGTGGTGTGGTCTGTGGTGTAGTGCTGTTGCAGTGGTTTGGGCAGTGGTGTAGCGCTGTGCGAGTGGTGTGGGTTTTGGTGTAGCGCTGTGGGAGTGGTGTGGGCAGTGGTGTTGCGCTGTGGGAGTGTTGTGGGCATTGGTGTTGTTCTGCGTGAGTGGTGTGGGCAGTGGTGTAGAGCTTTGTGTCTGGAGTTGGAAGTGGTGTAGCGCTGTGGGAGTTGCATGGGCAGTGGTGTGGGATGAGGTGTAGAGCGGTGGGATTCTTGTGGGCAGTGGTGTAGCGCTGTGTGAGTGGTGAGGGCAGTGATGTAGCGCTGTGGGACTGTTGTGGGCAGTGGTGTCGGGCTGTGGGATTGATGTGTGCAATGGTGTAGCGCCTTTGGAGTGGTGTGGGCAGTGGTGTAGCGCTGTGGGAGGGGTGAGAACAGTGGTGTAGTGCTGTGGGAGGGGTGAGGGCAGTGGTCTAGCACTGTGGGAGTGTTGTGGGCAGTGGTGTAGCGCTGTGGGATTGATGTGTGCAGTGGTGTAGCGCCTTTGGAGTGGCGTGGGCAGTGGTGTAGCGCTGTGGGAGTGGTGTGGGTTGTGGTGTAGCGCTGTGGGAGTGTTGTGGGCAGTGGATTAGCGCTTTGGGAGTGTTGTGGTCAGTGGTGTAGCGCTGTGGGAGTGGTGTGGGCAGTGGTGTAGCGCCGTGGGAGTGGTGTGGGCAGTGGTGTAGCGCTGTGGGAGTGGTGTGGGTTGTGGTGTAGCGCTGTGGGAGTGGTGTGGGCTTTGGTGTAGCGCTGTGGGAGTTGTGTATGTAATAGTGTAGCGCTGTGGGAGTGGTGAGTGGCAGTGGTGTAGCGCTTTGGGAGTGGTGTAGGCAATGGTATAACGCTGTGAGAGTGTTGTGAGCAATGCTGTAGCACTGTGGGAGTGGTGTGGCAGTGGTGTAGAGATGTGGGAGTGGTGTGGGCAGTGGTGTAGAGATGTGGGAGTGGTGTGTGTAATGGTGTAGCTCTGTGGGTGTGGTGTGGGTAGTGGTGTAGTGCTGGGGGAGTGGTTTGGGCAGTTGTGTAGTGCTGTGGGAGTGGTGTGGGCAGTTGTGTAGCGCTGTGGGAGTGGTGTGGGCAGTGCTGTAGAGCTGTGGGAGTGGTGTGGCAGTGGTGTAGAGATGTGGGAGTCGTGTGGGTAGTGGTGTAGCGCTGTGGGAGTGGTGTGGGCAGTGGTGTAGCGCTGTGGGAGTGTTGTGGGCAGTGGTGTAGCGCTGTGGGAGTGTTGTGTGCAGTGGTGTAGCGCTGAGGGAGTGTTGTGGGCAGTGGTGTAGTGCTGTGGGAGTGGTGTGGGCAGTGGTGTAGTGCAGTGGGAGTGGTGTGTGCAGTGGTGTAGTGCTTTGGGAGTGGTGTGGGAAGTGGTGAAGCGCGTTGGGTTTGGTGTGGGCAGTGGTGTAGCGCCTTGGGAGTGGTGTGGGTAGTGGTGTAGCGCTGTGGGAGTGGTTTGGGTTGTGGTGTAGCGCTGTGGGAGTGGTGTTGCCAGTGGTATAACGCTGTGGGAGTGGTGTGGGCAGTGCTGTAGCGCTGTGGGAGTGGTGTGGTCTGTGGTGTAGTGCTGTTGCAGTGGTTTGGGCAGTGGTGTAGCGCTGTGCGAGTGGTGTGGGTTTTGGTGTAGCGCTGTGGGAGTGGTGTGGGCAGTGGTGTTGCGCTGTGGGAGTGTTGTGGGCATTGGTGTTGTTCTGCGTGAGTGGTGTGGGCAGTGGTGTAGAGCTTTGTGTCTGGAGTTGGAAGTGGTGTAGCGCTGTGGGAGTTGCATGGGCAGTGGTGTGGGATGAGGTGTAGAGCGGTGGGATTCTTGTGGGCAGTGGTGTAGCGCTGTGTGAGTGGTGAGGGCAGTGATGTAGCGCTGTGGGACTGTTGTGGGCAGTGGTGTCGGGCTGTGGGATTGATGTGTGCAATGGTGTAGCGCCTTTGGAGTGGTGTGGGCAGTGGTGTAGCGCTGTGGGAGGGGTGAGAACAGTGGTGTAGTGCTGTGGGAGGGGTGAGGGCAGTGGTCTAGCACTGTGGGAGTGTTGTGGGCAGTGGTGTAGCGCTGTGGGATTGATGTGTGCAGTGGTGTAGCGCCTTTGGAGTGGCGTGGGCAGTGGTGTAGCGCTGTGGGAGTGGTGTGGGTTGTGGTGTAGCGCTGTGGGAGTGTTGTGGGCAGTGGATTAGCGCTTTGGGAGTGTTGTGGTCAGTGGTGTAGCGCTGTGGGAGTGGTGTGGGCAGTGGTGTAGCGCCGTGGGAGTGGTGTGGGCAGTGGTGTAGCGCTGTGGGAGTGGTGTGGGTTGTGGTGTAGCGCTGTGGGAGTGGTGTGGGCTTTGGTGTAGCGCTGTGGGAGTTGTGTATGTAATAGTGTAGCGCTGTGGGAGTGGTGAGTGGCAGTGGTGTAGCGCTTTGGGAGTGGTGTAGGCAATGGTATAACGCTGTGAGAGTGTTGTGAGCAATGCTGTAGCACTGTGGGAGTGGTGTGGCAGTGGTGTAGAGATGTGGGAGTGGTGTGGGCAGTGGTGTAGAGATGTGGGAGTGGTGTGTGTAATGGTGTAGCTCTGTGGGTGTGGTGTGGGTAGTGGTGTAGTGCTGGGGGAGTGGTTTGGGCAGTTGTGTAGTGCTGTGGGAGTGGTGTGGGCAGTTGTGTAGCGCTGTGGGAGTGGTGTGGGCAGTGCTGTAGAGCTGTGGGAGTGGTGTGGCAGTGGTGTAGAGATGTGGGAGTCGTGTGGGTAGTGGTGTAGCGCTGTGGGAGTGGTGTGGGCAGTGGTGTAGCGCTGTGGGAGTGTTGTGGGCAGTGGTGTAGCGCTGTGGGAGTGTTGTGTGCAGTGGTGTAGCGCTGAGGGAGTGTTGTGGGCAGTGGTGTAGTGCTGTGGGAGTGGTGTGGGCAGTGGTGTAGTGCAGTGGGAGTGGTGTGTGCAGTGGTGTAGTGCTTTGGGAGTGGTGTGGGAAGTGGTGAAGCGCGTTGGGTTTGGTGTGGGCAGTGGTGTAGCGCTGAGGGAGTGGTGTGGGTAGTGGTGTAGTGCTGTGGGAGTGGTTTGGGCAGTTGTGTAGTGCTGTGGGAGTGGTATGGGCAGTTGTGTAGCGCTGTGGGAGTGGTGTGGGCAGTGGTGTAGCTCTGTGGGAGTGTTGTGGGCAGTTGTGTAGCGCTGTGGGAGTGGTGTGGGCAGTGGTGTAGCGCTGTGGGAGTGTTGTGGGCAGTGGTGTAGCGCTGAGGGAGTGTTGTGGGCAGTGGTGTAGTGCTGTGGGAGTGGTGTGTGCAGTGGTGTAGTGCTGTGGGAATGGTGTGGGTTGTGGTGTAGCGCTGTGGGACTGTTGTGGGCAGTGGTGTAGCGCTGTGGGAATGGTGTGGACAGTGGTGTAGCGATGTGGAAGTGTTGTGGGCAGCGGTGTAGCGCTGTGGGAGTGGTGTAGGTTGCGGTGCAGCGCTGTTGGAGTGGTGTGGGCAGTGGTGTAGCGCTGTGGGAATGGTGTGGACAGTGGTGTAGCGTTGTGGGAGTGTTGTGGGCAGTGTTGTAGCGCTGTGGGAGTGTTGTGGGCAGTGGTGTAGTGCTGTGGGAGTGGTGTGGGTAGTGGGGTGACGCTGTGGGAGTGGTGTGGGCAGTCGTGTAGCGCTGTGGGAGTCGTGTGGGATGTGGAGTAGCGCTGTGGGAGTGGTGTGGGCAGTGGTGTTGAGCTGTGGGAGTGGTGTGGGCAGTGGTTTAGCGCTGTGGGAGTGGTGTGGGCAGTCCTGTAGCGCTGTGGGAGTGGTGTGGGCAGAGGTGTAGCGCTGTGGGAGTGGTGTGGGCAGTGGTGTAGTGCTGTGGGAGTGTTGTGGGCCATTGTGTAGCGCTGTGTGAGTGGTTTGGGCAGTGGTGTAGCGTGTGGGAGTTGTGTGGGCAGTGGTGTAGGGCTGTGGGAGTGGTGTGGGTTTTGGTGTAGCGCTGTGGGAATGTTGTTGGAAGAGGTGAAGCGCTGTGGGAGTGGTGTGCGCAGTTGTGTAGCTCTGTGGGAGTGTTGTGGGCAGTCGTGTAGCGCTGTGGGAGTATTGTGTGTTGTGATGTAGCGCTGTGGGAGTGGTGTGGGCAGTGGTGTAGCGCTGTGGGATTTGTGTAGGTAATAGTGTTGCGCTGTGGGAGTGGTGTGGGCAGTGGTGTAGCGCTGTGGGGGTGGTGAGAGAAGTGGTGTAGCGCTCTGGGAGTGGTGTGTCGCAGTGCTGTAGTGCTGAGGGTGTGGTTTGTGGCAGTGGTGTAGCGCTGTGGGAGTGGTGTGGCAGTGGTGTAGCGCTGTGGGAATGGTGTGGGCAGTGGTGTAGCGCTGTGGGTGTGGTGAGGGCAGTGGTATAGCGCCTTGGGAGTGGTGTGGGCAGTGGTGTAGCGCTGTGGGAATGGTGTGGTTTGTGGTGTAGCGCTGTGGTGTGAGCAGTGGTGTAGGGCTGTGGGAGTGGTGTGGGCAGTGGTGTAGCGCTGTGGGAGTGGTGTGTGACAGTTGTGCAGCGCTGTGGGAGTGGTGTGGCAGTGGTGTAGAGCTGTGGGAGTGGTGTGGCAGTGGTGAAGCGCTGTAGGAGTGGTGTGTGGCATTGGCATAGCGCGGTGGGAGTGGTATGGGCAGTGGTGTAGTGCTGTGGGAGTGTTGTGGGCAGTGGTGTATCGCTGTGGGAGTGGTGTGGGCAGTGGTGCAGTGCTGTGGGATTGGTGTGGGCAGTGGTGTAGTGCTGTGGTTTGAGGTGGGTAGTGGTGTGACGCTGTGGGAGTGGTGAGGGCAGTCGTGTAGCGCTGTGGGAGTGGTATGGGTTGTGGAGTAGCTCTGTGGGAGTGGTGTGGTCAGTGGTGTTGAGCTCTGGGTGCGGTGTGGGGTGTGGTGTTGCGCTGTGTGAGTGTTGTGGGCAGTGGTGTAGCGCTTTGGGTGTGGTGAGGGCAGTGATGTAGCGCTGTGGGACTGTTGTGGGCAGCGGTGTAGCGCTTTGGGATTGGTGTTTGCAGTGGTGTAGCGCTGTGGGTGCGGTGTGGGCAGTGGTGTAGCGCTGTGGGAGTGTTATGGGCAGCGTTGTACTGCTTTGGGAGTGGTGTGAGCAGTGGTGTAGAGCTCTGTGAGTGGTTTGGGCAGTGATGTAGCGCTGGGGGAGTGGTGTGTGCAGTGGTGTAGCGCTGTGTGTGTGGTGTGGGCAGTGGAATAACGCTTTGGGAATGGTGTAGGCAGTGGTATAACGCTGTGGGAATGGTGTGGGCCGTGCTGTAGCACTGTGGGAGTTGTGTGGCAGTGGTGTAGAGCTGTGGGAATGGTGTGGGGAGTGGTGTAGCGCTGTGGGAATGGTTTGGGCAGTAGTGTAGCGCTGTGGGAGAGGTGTTGGCAGTGGTGTAGCGCTGTGGGAGTGGTGTGGGCAGTGGTGTATCGCTGTGGGAGTGGTGTGGGTTGTGGAGTAGCACTGTGGGAGTGGTGTGGGCAGTGGTGTAGAGCTGTGGGAGTGGTGTGGTGTGTGGTGTAGCGCTGTGGGAGTGGTGTGCGCCGTGGTGTAGCGTTGTGGGAGTGGTGTGGGCTGTGGTGTAGCGCTGTGGTGTGAGCAGTGGTGTAGGGCTGTGGGAGTGGTGTGGGCAGTGGTGTAGCGCTGTGGGAGTGGTGTGAGCAGTGGTGTAGCGCTGTTGGTGTTGTATGGGCAGTGGTGTAGGGCTGTGGGAGTGGTGAGGGCAGTTGTGTAGCGCTGTGGGAGTGGTGTGGGCAGTGGTGTGTCGCTTTAGGAGTGGTGTGGACAGTGGTATAACGTTTTGGGAGTGGGGTGGGCAGTGGTATAACGCTGTGGGAGTGGTGTGGGCAGTGGTGTAGCGCTGTGGGAGTGGTGTGGGCAGTGGTGTTGCGCTGTGGGAGTGGTGTGGGCAGTGGTGTAGCGCTTTGGGTCTGGTGTGGGAAGTGGTGTAGCGCTGTGGGAGTGGTGTGGTTAGTGGTGTAGTGCTGTGGGAGTGGTTTGGGCAGTGGTGTAGTGCTGTTGGAGTGGTGTGGGCAGTGGTGTAGCGCTTTGGGTCTGGTGTGGGAAGTGGTGTAGCGCTGTGGGAGTGGTGTGGTTAGTGGTGGAGTGCTGTGGGAGTGGTTTGGGCAGTGGTGTAGTGCTGTTGGAGTGGTGTGGGCAGTTGTGTAGCGCTATGGGAGTGGTGTGGGCAGTGGTGTAGCGCTGTGGGAGTTGCATGGGCAGTTGTGTTGCGCTGTGGGAGTGGTGTGGGCAGTGGTGTAGCGCCTTGGGAGTGGTGTGGGCAGTGGTGTTGCGCTGTGGGAGTGGTGTGGGCAGTGGTGTAGCGCCTTGGGAGTGGTGTGGGCAGTGGTATAGCGCTCTGGGAGTGGTGTGGGTTGTGGTATAGCGCTGAGGGAGTGTTGTGGGCAGTGGTGTAGCGCTGTGGGAGTTTTGAGGGCAGTGGTGTAGCGCTGTGGGAGTGTTGTGGGCAGTGGTGTAGCGCTGTGGGAGTAGTGTGGGCAGTGGTGAAGCGCTGTAGTAGTGGTGTGGGCAATGGTGTAGCGCTGAGTGTGTGGTGTGGGCAGTGGTATAACGCTTTGGGAGTGGTGTAGGCAGTGGTATAACGCTGTGGGAGTGGTGTGGGCAGTGCTGTAGCACTGATGGAGAAGTGTGGCAGTGGTGTAGAGCTGTGGGAGTGGTGTGGCAGTGGTGTATCGCTGTGGGAGTGTTGTGGGCAGTGGTGTGTCGCTGTAGGAGTGGTGTGGACAGTGGTATAACGCTTTGGGAGTGGGGTGGGCAGTGGTATAACGCTGTGGGAGTGGTGTGGGCAGTGCTGTAGAGGTGCAAGTGTGGTGTGGGCAGTGGTGTAGCGCTGTGGGAGTGGTGTGGGCAGTGGTGTTGCGCTTTGGGAGTGGTGTAGGCAGCGGTTTCACGCTGTGGGAGTGGTGAGGGCAGTGGTGTAGTGCTGTGGGAATGGTGTGGCACTGGTGTAGCGCTGTGTGTGTGGTGTGGGCAGTGGTGTATTGCTCTGGGAGTGGTGTGGGTTTTGGTATAGCGCTGTGGGAGTGGTGTGGGCAGTGGTATAACGCTGTGGGAGTGGTCTGGGCAGTGCTGTAGCGCTGTGGGAGTGGTGTGGTCAGTGGTGTAGTGCTGTGGGATTGGTTTGGGCAGTGGTGTAGTGCTGTGGGAGTGGTGTGGGCAGTGGTGAAGCGCTGTGTGTGTGGTGTGGGCAGTGGTGTAGTGCTGTGGGAGTGGTGTTGGTTTTGGTGTAGCGCTGTGGGAGTGGTGTGGGCAGTGGTATAACGCTTTGGGAATGGTGTGGTCAGTGGTATAATGCCATGGGTGTGGCGTGGGCAGTGGTGTAGAGGTGCGGCAGGGGTGTGGACAGTGTTGTAGCGCTGTGGGAGTGGTGTGGGCCGTGGTGTTGCGATGTGGGATTGGCGTGGGCATTGGTGTTGCGCTGTGTGAGTGGTGTGGGCAGTGGTGTAGCGCTTTGGGTATTGAGTTGGAAGTGGTGTAGCGCTGTGGGAGTATTGCGGTTAGTGGTGTAGTGCTGTGGGAGTGGTTTGGACAGTGGTGTAGTGCTGTGGGAGAGGTGTGGGCAGTTGTGTAGCGCTGTGGGAGTGGTGTGGGCAGTGTTGTAGCGCTGTGGGAGTAGCATGGACAGTAGTGTGGGATGTGGTGTAGAGCGGTGGGAGGGGTTAGGGCAGTGGTGTTGCGCTGTGGGAGTGTTGTGGGCAGTGGTGTTGCTCTGTGGGAGTGGTGTGGGCAGTGGTATAACGCTGTGGGTGTGGTGTGGGCAGTGCTGTAGCACAGTGGGAGAAGTGTGGCAGTGTTGTAGAGCTGTGGGAGTGGTGTGGGCAGTAGTGTAGCGCTGTCGGAGTGGTGTGAGCAGTGGTGTAGCGCTGTGGGAGTAGTATGGGCAGTGGTGTAGTGCAATGGGAGTGGTGTGGGCAGTGGTGTGTCGCTGTAGGAGTGGTGTGGACAGTGGTATAACGTTTTGGGAGTGGGGTGGGCAGTGGTGTAGAGGTGCAGGAGTGGTGTGGGCAGTGGTGTAGCGCTGTGGGAGTGGTGTGCACAGTCGTGTAGCGCTGTGGGAGTGTTGTGGGCAATGGCGTAGCGCTGTGTGAGTGGTTTGCGCAGTGGTGTAGCGCTGTGGGTGTGGTGTGGGCAGTGGTGTAGCGCTGTGGGAGTAGTGTGGGCAGTGGTGTAGCGCTGTAGTAGTCGTGTGGGCAATGGTGTAGCGCTGAGTGTGTGGTGTGGGCAGTGTTATAACGCTGTGGGAGTTGTGTGGGCAGTGCTGTAGCACTGTGGGAGAAGTGTGGCAGTGGTGTAGAGCTGTGGGAGTGGTGAGGGGAGTTGTGTAGCGCTGTGGGAGTGGTGTGGGCAGTGGTGTAGTGCTGTGGGAGTGGTGTGGGCAGTGGTGTAGTGCTGTGGGAGTGGTGTGGGCAGTGGTGTAGCGCTGTGGGAGTGGTGTGGGCAGTGGTATGGTTCTATGGGAGTTGTGTGGTTAGTGGTGTGACGCTGTGGGAGTGGTCTGCGCAGTCGTGTAGCGCTGTGGGAGTGTTGTGGGCAATGGTGTAGCGCTTTGGGTCTGGAGTTGGAAGTGGTGTAGTGCTGTGGGAGTGTTGCGGTTAGTGGTGTAGTGCTGTGGGAGTGGTTTCGACAGTGGTGTAGTGCTATGGGAGAGGTGTGGGAAGTTGTGTAGTGCTGTGGGAGTGGTGTGGGCAGTGGTGTAGCGTTGTGCGAGTTGCATGGGCAGTGGTGTAGTGCTGTGGGAGTGGTGTGGGCAGTGGTGTAGTGCTGTGGGAGTCGTGTGGGTAGTGGGGTGACGCTGTGGGAGTGGTGTGGGCAGTCGTGTAGCGCTGTGGGAGTGGTGTGGTCAGTGGTGTAGAGCTGTGGGAGCGGTGTGGGGTGTGGTGTTGCGCTGTGGGAGTGGTGCGTGTAGTGGTGTAGCGCTGTGGGAGTGAAGCGGGTAGTGGTGTAGCGCTGTGGGAGTGCTGTGGGCTGTGGTGTAGCGCTATGGGAGTGGTGTGGGCAGTTGCGTAGCGCTTTGGGAGTGGTGTGGGCAGTGGTTTAGCGCTTTGCGTTTGGTGTGGGCATTGATGTAGCGCTGTGGGAGTTGCATGGGCAGTGGTGTGGGATGTGGTGTAGAGCGGTGGGAGTGTTGTGGGCAGTGGTGTAGCGCTGTGGGAGTGGTGAGGGCAGTGCTGTAGCGCTGTGCGATTGTTTTGGGCAGTGGTGTAGCGCTGTAGGAGTGGTGTGGGTTGTGGTGTAGCGCTGTGGGAGTGAAGTGGGCAATGGTGTAGCGCTGTAGGAGCGGTGTGGGCAATCGTGTAGCGCTGTGTGTGTGCTGTGGGAAATGATATAACGCTTTGGGAGTTGTTTAGGCAGCTGTATAACGCTGTGGGAGTGGTGAGTGCAGAGGTGTAGTGCTGTGGGAATGGTGTGGGCAGTGGTCTAGCGCTGTGGGAGTTGTGTAGGTAATGGTGTGGCGCTGTGTGTGTGCTGTGCGCATTGGTATAACACTTTGGGAGTGGTGTAGGCAGTGGTATAGTGCTTGGGAATATTGTGGGCAGTGGTGTAGCGCTGTGGGAGTGGTGAGGGCAGTGGTGTAGTGCTGTGGGAGTGGTTTGGGCATTGGTGTAATGCTGTGGGAGTGGTGTGGGCAGTGGTGTAGTGCTGTGGGAGTGGTTTGGGCAGTGGTTTAGAGGTGCTGCAGTGGTGTGGACAGTGGTGTAGCGCTGTGTGAGTGGTGTGGGCAGTGGTGTTGCGCTGTGGAAGAGGTGTGGGTATTTGTGTTGCGCTGTGTGAGTGGTCTTGCCAGTGGTGTAGCGCTTTGGGTCTGGAGTGGGAAGTGGTGTAGCGCTGTGGGAGTGTTGCGGTTAGTGGTGTAGTGCTGTGGGAGTGGTTTGGACAGGGGTGTAGTGCTGTGGGAGTGGTGTGGGCAATGGTGTGGGTTGTGGTGTAGCGCTGTGGGAGTTGTGTGGGCAGTGGTGGAGTGCTGTGGGAGTGGTGTGGGCAGTGGTGTAGTGCTGTGGGAGTGGTGTGGGTAGTGGTGTGACGCTGTGGGAGTGGTGTGGACATTGGTATATCGCTTTGGGAGTTGCATGGGCAGTGGTGTCGGATGTGGTGTAGAGCGGTGGGAGTGTTGTGGGCGGTGGTGTAGCGCTGTTGGAGTGGTGTGGGCAGTGGTGTAGCGCCTTGGGAGTGGTGTGGGCAGTGGTGTAGCGCTGTGGGAGTTGTTTGGGTTGTGGTGTAGCGCTGTGGGAGTGTTGTGGGCAGTGGTGTAGCGCTGTGGGAGTTGTGTAGGTAATGGTGTTGCGCTGTGGGTGTGGTGAGGGCAGTGGTGTAGCGCTGTTGGAGTGGTGTGGGCAGTGGTGTAGCGCCTTGGGAGTGGTGTGGGCAGTGGTGTAGCGCTGTGGGAGTGGTTTGGGTTGTGGTGTAGCGCTGTGGGAGTGGTGTTGCCAGTGGTATAACGCTGTGGGAGTGGTGTGGGCAGTGCTGTAGCGCTGTGGGAGTGGTGTGGTCTGTGGTGTAGTGCTGTTGCAGTGGTTTGGGCAGTGGTGTAGCGCTGTGCGAGTGGTGTGGGTTTTGGTGTAGCGCTGTGGGAGTGGTGTGGGCAGTGGTGTTGCGCTGTGGGAGTGTTGTGGGCATTGGTGTTGTTCTGCGTGAGTGGTGTGGGCAGTGGTGTAGAGCTTTGTGTCTGGAGTTGGAAGTGGTGTAGCGCTGTGGGAGTTGCATGGGCAGTGGTGTGGGATGAGGTGTAGAGCGGTGGGATTCTTGTGGGCAGTGGTGTAGCGCTGTGTGAGTGGTGAGGGCAGTGATGTAGCGCTGTGGGACTGTTGTGGGCAGTGGTGTCGGGCTGTGGGATTGATGTGTGCAATGGTGTAGCGCCTTTGGAGTGGTGTGGGCAGTGGTGTAGCGCTGTGGGAGGGGTGAGAACAGTGGTGTAGTGCTGTGGGAGGGGTGAGGGCAGTGGTCTAGCACTGTGGGAGTGTTGTGGGCAGTGGTGTAGCGCTGTGGGATTGATGTGTGCAGTGGTGTAGCGCCTTTGGAGTGGCGTGGGCAGTGGTGTAGCGCTGTGGGAGTGGTGTGGGTTGTGGTGTAGCGCTGTGGGAGTGTTGTGGGCAGTGGATTAGCGCTTTGGGAGTGTTGTGGTCAGTGGTGTAGCGCTGTGGGAGTGGTGTGGGCAGTGGTGTAGCGCCGTGGGAGTGGTGTGGGCAGTGGTGTAGCGCTGTGGGAGTGGTGTGGGTTGTGGTGTAGCGCTGTGGGAGTGGTGTGGGCTTTGGTGTAGCGCTGTGGGAGTTGTGTATGTAATAGTGTAGCGCTGTGGGAGTGGTGAGTGGCAGTGGTGTAGCGCTTTGGGAGTGGTGTAGGCAATGGTATAACGCTGTGAGAGTGTTGTGAGCAATGCTGTAGCACTGTGGGAGTGGTGTGGCAGTGGTGTAGAGATGTGGGAGTGGTGTGGGCAGTGGTGTAGAGATGTGGGAGTGGTGTGTGTAATGGTGTAGCTCTGTGGGTGTGGTGTGGGTAGTGGTGTAGTGCTGGGGGAGTGGTTTGGGCAGTTGTGTAGTGCTGTGGGAGTGGTGTGGGCAGTTGTGTAGCGCTGTGGGAGTGGTGTGGGCAGTGCTGTAGAGCTGTGGGAGTGGTGTGGCAGTGGTGTAGAGATGTGGGAGTCGTGTGGGTAGTGGTGTAGCGCTGTGGGAGTGGTGTGGGCAGTGGTGTAGCGCTGTGGGAGTGTTGTGGGCAGTGGTGTAGCGCTGTGGGAGTGTTGTGTGCAGTGGTGTAGCGCTGAGGGAGTGTTGTGGGCAGTGGTGTAGTGCTGTGGGAGTGGTGTGGGCAGTGGTGTAGTGCAGTGGGAGTGGTGTGTGCAGTGGTGTAGTGCTTTGGGAGTGGTGTGGGAAGTGGTGAAGCGCGTTGGGTTTGGTGTGGGCAGTGGTGTAGCGCTGAGGGAGTGGTGTGGGTAGTGGTGTAGTGCTGTGGGAGTGGTTTGGGCAGTTGTGTAGTGCTGTGGGAGTGGTATGGGCAGTTGTGTAGCGCTGTGGGAGTGGTGTGGGCAGTGGTGTAGCTCTGTGGGAGTGTTGTGGGCAGTTGTGTAGCGCTGTGGGAGTGGTGTGGGCAGTGGTGTAGCGCTGTGGGAGTGTTGTGGGCAGTGGTGTAGCGCTGAGGGAGTGTTGTGGGCAGTGGTGTAGTGCTGTGGGAGTGGTGTGTGCAGTGGTGTAGTGCTGTGGGAATGGTGTGGGTTGTGGTGTAGCGCTGTGGGACTGTTGTGGGCAGTGGTGTAGCGCTGTGGGAATGGTGTGGACAGTGGTGTAGCGATGTGGAAGTGTTGTGGGCAGCGGTGTAGCGCTGTGGGAGTGGTGTAGGTTGCGGTGCAGCGCTGTTGGAGTGGTGTGGGCAGTGGTGTAGCGCTGTGGGAATGGTGTGGACAGTGGTGTAGCGTTGTGGGAGTGTTGTGGGCAGTGTTGTAGCGCTGTGGGAGTGTTGTGGGCAGTGGTGTAGTGCTGTGGGAGTGGTGTGGGTAGTGGGGTGACGCTGTGGGAGTGGTGTGGGCAGTCGTGTAGCGCTGTGGGAGTCGTGTGGGATGTGGAGTAGCGCTGTGGGAGTGGTGTGGGCAGTGGTGTTGAGCTGTGGGAGTGGTGTGGGCAGTGGTTTAGCGCTGTGGGAGTGGTGTGGGCAGTCCTGTAGCGCTGTGGGAGTGGTGTGGGCAGAGGTGTAGCGCTGTGGGAGTGGTGTGGGCAGTGGTGTAGTGCTGTGGGAGTGTTGTGGGCCATTGTGTAGCGCTGTGTGAGTGGTTTGGGCAGTGGTGTAGCGTGTGGGAGTTGTGTGGGCAGTGGTGTAGGGCTGTGGGAGTGGTGTGGGTTTTGGTGTAGCGCTGTGGGAATGTTGTTGGAAGAGGTGAAGCGCTGTGGGAGTGGTGTGCGCAGTTGTGTAGCTCTGTGGGAGTGTTGTGGGCAGTCGTGTAGCGCTGTGGGAGTATTGTGTGTTGTGATGTAGCGCTGTGGGAGTGGTGTGGGCAGTGGTGTAGCGCTGTGGGATTTGTGTAGGTAATAGTGTTGCGCTGTGGGAGTGGTGTGGGCAGTGGTGTAGCGCTGTGGGGGTGGTGAGAGAAGTGGTGTAGCGCTCTGGGAGTGGTGTGTCGCAGTGCTGTAGTGCTGAGGGTGTGGTTTGTGGCAGTGGTGTAGCGCTGTGGGAGTGGTGTGGCAGTGGTGTAGCGCTGTGGGAATGGTGTGGGCAGTGGTGTAGCGCTGTGGGTGTGGTGAGGGCAGTGGTATAGCGCCTTGGGAGTGGTGTGGGCAGTGGTGTAGCGCTGTGGGAATGGTGTGGTTTGTGGTGTAGCGCTGTGGTGTGAGCAGTGGTGTAGGGCTGTGGGAGTGGTGTGGGCAGTGGTGTAGCGCTGTGGGAGTGGTGTGTGACAGTTGTGCAGCGCTGTGGGAGTGGTGTGGCAGTGGTGTAGAGCTGTGGGAGTGGTGTGGCAGTGGTGAAGCGCTGTAGGAGTGGTGTGTGGCATTGGCATAGCGCGGTGGGAGTGGTATGGGCAGTGGTGTAGTGCTGTGGGAGTGTTGTGGGCAGTGGTGTATCGCTGTGGGAGTGGTGTGGGCAGTGGTGCAGTGCTGTGGGATTGGTGTGGGCAGTGGTGTAGTGCTGTGGTTTGAGGTGGGTAGTGGTGTGACGCTGTGGGAGTGGTGAGGGCAGTCGTGTAGCGCTGTGGGAGTGGTATGGGTTGTGGAGTAGCTCTGTGGGAGTGGTGTGGTCAGTGGTGTTGAGCTCTGGGTGCGGTGTGGGGTGTGGTGTTGCGCTGTGTGAGTGTTGTGGGCAGTGGTGTAGCGCTTTGGGTGTGGTGAGGGCAGTGATGTAGCGCTGTGGGACTGTTGTGGGCAGCGGTGTAGCGCTTTGGGATTGGTGTTTGCAGTGGTGTAGCGCTGTGGGTGCGGTGTGGGCAGTGGTGTAGCGCTGTGGGAGTGTTATGGGCAGCGTTGTACTGCTTTGGGAGTGGTGTGAGCAGTGGTGTAGAGCTCTGTGAGTGGTTTGGGCAGTGATGTAGCGCTGGGGGAGTGGTGTGTGCAGTGGTGTAGCGCTGTGTGTGTGGTGTGGGCAGTGGAATAACGCTTTGGGAATGGTGTAGGCAGTGGTATAACGCTGTGGGAATGGTGTGGGCCGTGCTGTAGCACTGTGGGAGTTGTGTGGCAGTGGTGTAGAGCTGTGGGAATGGTGTGGGGAGTGGTGTAGCGCTGTGGGAATGGTTTGGGCAGTAGTGTAGCGCTGTGGGAGAGGTGTTGGCAGTGGTGTAGCGCTGTGGGAGTGGTGTGGGCAGTGGTGTATCGCTGTGGGAGTGGTGTGGGTTGTGGAGTAGCACTGTGGGAGTGGTGTGGGCAGTGGTGTAGAGCTGTGGGAGTGGTGTGGTGTGTGGTGTAGCGCTGTGGGAGTGGTGTGCGCCGTGGTGTAGCGTTGTGGGAGTGGTGTGGGCTGTGGTGTAGCGCTGTGGTGTGAGCAGTGGTGTAGGGCTGTGGGAGTGGTGTGGGCAGTGGTGTAGCGCTGTGGGAGTGGTGTGAGCAGTGGTGTAGCGCTGTTGGTGTTGTATGGGCAGTGGTGTAGGGCTGTGGGAGTGGTGAGGGCAGTTGTGTAGCGCTGTGGGAGTGGTGTGGGCAGTGGTGTGTCGCTTTAGGAGTGGTGTGGACAGTGGTATAACGTTTTGGGAGTGGGGTGGGCAGTGGTATAACGCTGTGGGAGTGGTGTGGGCAGTGGTGTAGCGCTGTGGGAGTGGTGTGGGCAGTGGTGTTGCGCTGTGGGAGTGGTGTGGGCAGTGGTGTAGCGCTTTGGGTCTGGTGTGGGAAGTGGTGTAGCGCTGTGGGAGTGGTGTGGTTAGTGGTGTAGTGCTGTGGGAGTGGTTTGGGCAGTGGTGTAGTGCTGTTGGAGTGGTGTGGGCAGTGGTGTAGCGCTTTGGGTCTGGTGTGGGAAGTGGTGTAGCGCTGTGGGAGTGGTGTGGTTAGTGGTGGAGTGCTGTGGGAGTGGTTTGGGCAGTGGTGTAGTGCTGTTGGAGTGGTGTGGGCAGTTGTGTAGCGCTATGGGAGTGGTGTGGGCAGTGGTGTAGCGCTGTGGGAGTTGCATGGGCAGTTGTGTTGCGCTGTGGGAGTGGTGTGGGCAGTGGTGTAGCGCCTTGGGAGTGGTGTGGGCAGTGGTGTTGCGCTGTGGGAGTGGTGTGGGCAGTGGTGTAGCGCCTTGGGAGTGGTGTGGGCAGTGGTATAGCGCTCTGGGAGTGGTGTGGGTTGTGGTATAGCGCTGAGGGAGTGTTGTGGGCAGTGGTGTAGCGCTGTGGGAGTTTTGAGGGCAGTGGTGTAGCGCTGTGGGAGTGTTGTGGGCAGTGGTGTAGCGCTGTGGGAGTAGTGTGGGCAGTGGTGAAGCGCTGTAGTAGTGGTGTGGGCAATGGTGTAGCGCTGAGTGTGTGGTGTGGGCAGTGGTATAACGCTTTGGGAGTGGTGTAGGCAGTGGTATAACGCTGTGGGAGTGGTGTGGGCAGTGCTGTAGCACTGATGGAGAAGTGTGGCAGTGGTGTAGAGCTGTGGGAGTGGTGTGGCAGTGGTGTATCGCTGTGGGAGTGTTGTGGGCAGTGGTGTGTCGCTGTAGGAGTGGTGTGGACAGTGGTATAACGCTTTGGGAGTGGGGTGGGCAGTGGTATAACGCTGTGGGAGTGGTGTGGGCAGTGCTGTAGAGGTGCAAGTGTGGTGTGGGCAGTGGTGTAGCGCTGTGGGAGTGGTGTGGGCAGTGGTGTTGCGCTGTGGGTGTGGTGTGGGCATTGGTGTTGCGCTGTGTGAGTGGTGTGGGCAGTGGTGTAGCGCTTTGGGTCTGGTGTGGGAAGTGGTGTAGCGCTGTGGGAGTGGTGTAGGCAGTGGTGTAGCGCTGTGGGAGTTGCATGGGCAGCAGTGTGGGATGTGGTGTAGAGCGGTGGGAGTGTTGTGAGTAGTGGTGTAGCGCTGTGGGAGGGCTGAGGGCAGTGGTGTTGCGCTGTGGGAGTGGTGTGCGCAGTGGTGTTGCGCTGTGGGAGTGGTGTGGGCAGTGGTGTAGCGCCTTGGGAGTGGTGTGGGCAGTGGTATAGCGCTGTGGGAGTTTTGTGGGCAGTGGTGTAGCGCTGTGGGAGTGGTGTGGGCAGTAGTGTAGCGCTGTGGGAGTGGTGTGGGCAATGGTGTAGCGCTGAGAGTGTGGTGTGGGCAGTGGTATAAAGCTTTGGTAGTGGTGTAGGCAGTGGTATAACGCTGTGGGAGTGGTGTGGGCAGTGCTGTAGCACTGTTGGAGAAGTGTGGCAGTGGTGTAGCGCTGAGGGTGTGGTGTGGGCAGTGGTGTAGCGCTGTGGGAATGGTGTGGGCATTAGTGTAGCGCTGTCGGAGTGGTGTGAGCAGTGGTGTAGCGCTGAGGGTGTGGTGTGGGCAGTGGTGTAGCGCTGTGGGAGTGGTATGGGCAGTGGTGTAGTGCTATGGGAGTGGTGTGTTTAGTGGTGTGACGGTGTGGGAGTGGTGTGTGGCATTGGCGTAGCGCGGTGGGTGTGGTATGGGCAGTGGTGTATTGCTGTGGGAGTGGTGTGGGCAGTGGTGTAGTGCTGTGGTTTGGTATGGGTAGTGGTGTGACGCTGTGGGAGTGGTGAGGGTTGTGGAGTAGCTCTGTGGGAGTGGTGTGGTCAGTGGTGTTGAGCAGTGGGTGCGGTGTGGGGTGTGGTGTTGCGCTGTGTGAGTGTTGTGGGCAGTGGTGTAGCGCTTTGGGTGTGGTGAGGGCAGTGATGTAGCGCTGTGGGAGTGTTATGGGCAGCGTTGTACTGCTTTGGGAGTGGTGTGAGCAGTGGTGTAGAGCTCTGTGAGTGGTTTGGGCAGTGGTGTAGCGCTGTGGGAGTGGTGTGTGCAGTGGTGTAGCGCTATAGGAGTGGTGTGGGCAATGTTGTAGCGCTGTGTGTGTGGTGTAGGCAGTGGAATAACGCTTTGGGAATGGTGTAGGCAGTTGTATAACGCTGTGGGAATGGTGTGGGCAGTGCTGTAGCACTGTGGGAGTTGTGTGGCACTGGTGTAGAGCTGTGGGAGTGGTGTGGGGAGTGGTGTAGCGCTGTGGGAATGGTGTGGGCAGTAGTGTAGCGCTGTGGGAGAGGTGTTGGCAGTGGTGTAGCGCTGTGGGAGTGGTGTGGGCAGTGGTGTATCGCTGTGGGAGTGGTGTGGGTTGTGGAGTAGCACTGTGGGAGTGGTGTGGGCAGTGGTGTAGAGCTGTGGGAGTGGTGTGGTGTGTGGTGTAGCGCTGTGGGAGTGGTGTGGGCCGTGGTGTAGCGCTGTGGTGTGAGCAGTGGTGTAGGGCTGTGGGAGTGGTGTGGGCAGTGGTGTAGCGCTGTGGGAGTGGTGTGAGCAGTGGTGTAGCGCTGTTGGTGTTGTATGGGCAGTGGTGTAGGGCTGTGGGAGTGGTGTGGGCAGTTGTGTAGCGCTGTGGGAGTGGTGTGGGCAGTGGTGTGTCGCTTTTGGAGTAGTGTGGACAGTGGTATAACGTTTTGGGAGTGGGGTGGGCAGTGGTATAATGCTGTGGGAGTGGTGTGGGCAGTGGTGTAGAGGTGCAGGAGTGGTGTGGGCAGTGGCGTAGCGCTGTGGGAGTGGTGTGGGCAGTGGTGTTGCGCTGTGGGAGTGGTGTGGGCAGTGGTGTAGCGCTTTGGGTCTGGTGTGGGAAGTGGTGTAGCGCTGTGGGAGTGGTGTGGTTAGTGGTGTAGTGCTGTGGGAGTGGTTTGGGCAGTGGTGTAGTGCTGTTGGAGTGGAGTGGGCAGTTGTGTAGCGCCATGGGAGTGGTGTGGGCAGTGGTCTAGCGCACTGGGAGTGGTGGGGGTTGTGGTATAGCGCTGAGGGAGTGTTGTGGGCAGTGGTGTAGCGCTGTGGGAGTTTTGTGGGCAGTGGTGTAGCGCTGTGGGAGTGGTGTGGGCAGTGGTGTAGCGCTGTGGGAGTAGTGTGGGCAGTGGTGAAGCGCTGTAGTAGTGGTGTGGGCAATGGTGTAGCGCAGAGTGTGTGGTGTGGGCAGTGGTATAACGCTTTGGGAGTGGTGTAGGCAGTGGTATAACGCTGTGGGAGTGGTGTGGGCAGTGCTGTAGCACTGTTGGAGAAGTGTGGCAGTGGTGTAGAGCTGTGGGAGTGGTGTGGCAGTGGTGTATCGCTGTGGGAGTGGTGTGGACAGTGGTATAACGCTTTGGGAGTGGGGTGGGCAGTGGTATAACGCTGTGGGAGTGGTGTGGGCAGTGGTGTAGAGGTGCAGAAGTGGTGTGGGCAGTGGTGTAGCGCTTTGGGAGTGGTGTGGGCAGTGGTGTTGCGCTGTGGGAGTGGTGTGGGCATTGGTGTTGCGCTGTGTGAGTGGTGTGGGCAGTGGTGTAGCGCTTTGGGTCTGGTGTGGGAAGTGGTGTAGCGCTGTGGAAGTTTTGTGGTTAGCGGTGTAGTGCTGTGGGAGTGGTTTGGGCAGTGGTGTAGCGCTGTGGGAGTGGTGTGGGCAGTTGTGTAGCGCTGTGGGAGTGGTGTGGGCGGTGGTGTAGCGCCTTGGGAGTGGTGTGGGCTGTGCTATAGCGCTCTGGGAGTGGTGTGGGTTGTGGTGTAGCGCTGTGGGAGTAGTGTAGGCAGTGGTGAAGCGCTGTAGTAGTGGTGTGGGCAATGGTGTAGCGCTGAGTGTGTGGTGTGGGCAGTGGTATAACGCTTTGGTAGTGGTGTAGGCAGTGGTATAACGCTGTGGGAGTTGTGTTGGCAATGCTGTAGCGCTGTCGGAGTGGTGTGAGCAATGGTGTAGAGCTGTGGGAGTGGTGTGGGCATTAGTGTAGCGCTGTCGGAGTGGTGTGAGCAGTGGTGTAGTGCTGTGGGAGTGGTGTGTTTAGTGGTGTGACGCTGTGGGAGTGGTGTGCGCAGTTGTGTAGCGCTGTGGGAGTGTTGTGGGCAATGGCGTAGCGCTGTGTGAGTGGTTTTGGCAGTGGTGTAGCGATGTGGGAGTGGCGTGGGCAGTGGTGTAGTGCTGTGGGAGTGGTGTGGGCAGTGGTGTAGTGCTGTGGGAGTGGTGTTGTTAGTGGTGTGACGCTGTGGGAGTGGTGTGGGTTGTGGTGTAGCGCTGTGGGAGTGGTGTGGGTTGTGTAGTAGCGCTGTGGGAGTGGTGTGGTCAGTGGTGTTGGGCTGTTGTAGCGGTGTGGGGTGTGGTGCTGCGCTGTGGGAGTGGTGTGTGCAGTGGTGTAGCGCTGAGGGATGGAGTTGGCAGTGGTGTAGCGCTGTGGGAGTGGTGTGGGCAGTGGTGTAGCGCTATGGTAGTGGTGTGGGCAGTTGTGTAGCGCTTTGGGAGTGGTGTGGGCAGTGGTGCAGCGCTTTGGGTTTGGTGTGGGCATTGGTGTAGCGCTGTGGGAGTTGCATGGACAGTGGTGTGGGATGTGGTGTAGAGCGGTGGGAGTGTTGTGGGCAGTGGTGTAGCTCTGTAGGAGTGGTGAGGGCAGTGGTGTAGCGCTGTGGGAGTGTTGTCGGCAGTGGTGGAGCTCTGTGGGAGTGGTGTGGGCAGTGGTGTAGCGCCTTGGGAGTGGTGTGAGCAGTGGTGTAGCGCTGTGGGAGTGGTGTGGGTTGTGGTGTAGCGCTCTGGGAGAATTGTGGGTTGTGGTGTAGCCATGTGGGAGTGTTGTGGGCAGTGGTGTAGCGCTCTGGGAGTTGAGTAGGTAATGGTGTAGCGCTGTGGGAGTGGTGTGTGGCATTGGTGTAGCGTTGTGTGTGTGCTGTGGGCAGTGATATAACGCTGTGGAAGTGGTGTGGGCAGTGGTGTAGCGCTGTGTGTGTGCTGTGAGCAGTGATATAACGCTTTGGGAGTGGTGTAGGCAGTGGTTTCACGCTGTGGGAGTGGTGAGGGCAGTGGTGTAGTGCTGTGGGAATGGTGTGGCACTGGTGTAGCGCTGTGTGTGTGGTGTGGGCAGTGGTGTATTGCTGTGGGAGAGGTGTGGTCAGTGGTGTAGTACTGTGGGTGTGGTTTGGGCAGTGGTGTAGTGCTGTGGGAGTGGTTTTGGCAGTGGTGATGCGCTGTGTGTGTGGTATGGGCAGTGGTGTAGTGCTGTGGGAGTGGTGTGGGTTTTGGTGTAGCGCTGTGGGAGTGGTGTGGGCAGTGGTATAACGCTTTGGGAATGGTGTGGGCAGTGGTATAACGCTGTGGGTGTGGCGTGGGCAGTGGTGTAGAGGTGCGGCAGGGGTGTGGACAGTGTTGTAGCGCTGTGGGAGTGGTGTGGGCATTGGTGTTGCGCTGTGTGAGTGGTGTGGGCAGTGGTGTAGCGCTTTGGGTATGGAGTTGGAAGTGTTGTAGCGCTGTGGGAGTGTTGCGGTTAGTGGTGTAGTGCTGTGGGAGTGGTTTGGACAGTGGTGTAGTGCTGTGGGAGAGGTGTGGGCAGTTGTGTAGCGCTGTGGGAGTGGTGTGGGCAGTGGTGTAGCGCTGTGGGAGTTGCATGGGCAGTAGTGTGGGATGTGGTGTAGAGCGGTGGGAGTGGTGTGGGCAGTGGTGTAGCGCTGTGGGAGTGGTGAGGGCACTGGTGTAGCGCTGTGGGAGGGGTGAGGGAAGTGGTGTTGCGCTGTGGGAGTGTTGTGGGCAGTGGTGTTGCGTTGTGGGAATGGTGTGGGCAGTGGTATAACGCTTTGGGGTGGTGTAGGCAGTGGTATAACGCTGTGGGAGTGGTGTGGGCAGTGCTGCAGCACAGTGGGAGAAGTGTGGCAGTGGTGTAGAGCTGTGGGAGTGGTTTGGGGAGTCGTGTAGCGCTGTGGGAATGGTGTGGGCAGTAGTGTAGCGCTGTCGGAGTGGTGTGGTTAGTGGTGTGACGCTGTGGGAGTGCTGTGGGCAGTGGTGTAGCGCTGTGGGAGTGGTGAGGGCAGTGGTGTAGCGCTGTGGGAGTGGTGTGCACAGTCGTGTAGCGCTGTGGGAGTGTTGTGGGCAATGGCGTAGCGCTGTGGGTGTGGTGTGGGCACTGGTTTAGTGCTGTGGGATTGGTGTGGGCAGTGGTGTAGTGTTGTGGGAGTGGTGTGGTTAGTGGTGTGACGCTGTGGGAGTGGTGTGGGCAGTGGTGTAGCGCTGTAGTAGTGGTGTGGGCAATGGTGTAGCGCTGAGTGTGTGGTGTGGGCAGTGGTATAACGCTTTGGGAGTGGTGTAGGCATTGTTATAACGCTGTGGGAGTTGTGTGGGTAGTGCTGTAGCACTGTGGGAGAAGTGTGGCAGTGGTGTAGAGCTGTGGGAGTGGTGAGGGGAGTTGTGTAGCTCTTTGGGAATGGTGTGGGCAGTGGTGTAGCGCTGTGGAAGTGGTGTGTGCAGTGGTGTAGTGCTGTGGGAGTGGTGTGAGCAGTGGTGTAGCGCTGTGGGAGTGGTGTGGGCAGTGGTGTAGCGCTGTGGGAGTTGTGTGGGCAATGGCGTAGCGAGGTGGGAGTGGTATGGGCAGTGGTGTAGTGCTGTGGGAGTGTTGTGGGCAGTGGTGTATCGCTGTGGGAGTGGTGTGGGCAGTGGTGCAGTGCTGTGGGATTGGTGTGGGCAGTGGTGTAGTGCTGTGGGTTGTTATGGGTAGTGGTGTGACGCTGTGGGAGTGGTGAGGGCAGTCGTGTATCGCTGTGGGAGTGGTGTGAGTTGTGGAGTAGCTCTGTGGGAGTGGTGTGGTCAGTGGTGCTGAGCTGTGGGTGCGGTGTGTGGTGTGGTGTTGCGCTGTGTGAGTGTTGTGGGCAGTGGTGTAACGCTTTGGGTGTGGTGAGGGCAGTGATGTAGCGCTGTGGGACTGTTGTGGGCAGTGGTGTAGCGCTTTGGGATTGGTGTTTGCAGTGGTGTAGCGCTGTGGGAGTGTTATGGGCAGCGTTGTACTGCTTTGGGAGTGGTGTGAGCAGTGGTGTAGAGCTCTGTGAGTGGTTTGGGCAGAGGTGTAGCGCTGTGGGAGTGGTGTGTGCAGTGGTGTAGCGCTGTGTGTGTGGTGTGGGCAGTGGAATAACGCTTTGGGAATGGTGTAGGCAGTGGTATAACGCTGTGGGAATGGTGTGGGCCGTGCTGTAGCACTATGGGAGTTCTGTGGCAGTGGTGTAGAGCTGTGGGAGTGGTGTGGGGAGTGGTGTAGCGCTGTGGGAATGGTGTGGGCAGTAGTGTAGCGCTGTGGGAGAGGAGTCGGCAGTGATGTAGCGCTGTGGGAGTGGTGTGGGCAGTGGTGTATCGCTGTGGGAGTGGTGTGGGTTGTGGAGTAGCACTGTGGGAGTGGTGTGGGCAGTCGTGTAGAGCTGTGGGAGTGGTGTGGTGTGTGGTGTAGCGCTGTGGGAGTGGTGTGGGCCGTGGTGTAGCGCTGTGGTGTGAGCAGTGGTGTAGGGCTGTGGGAGTGGTGTGGGCAGTGGTGTAGCGCGGTGGGAATGGTGTGGGCTGTGGTGTAGCGCTGTGGTGTGAGCAGTGGTGTAGGGCTGTGGGAGTGGTGTGGGCAGTGGTGTAGCGCTGTGGGAGTGGTGTGAGCAGTGGTGTAGCGCTGTTGGTGTTGTATGGGCAGTGGTGTAGGGCTGTGGGAGTGGTGTGGGCAGTTTTGTAGCGCTGTGGGAGTGGTGTGGGCAGTGGTGTGTCGCTGTAGGAGTGGTGTGGACAGTGGTATAACGTTTTGGGAGTGGGGTGGGCAGTGGTATTACGCTGTGGGAGTGGCGTGGGCAGTGGTGTAGCGCTGTGGGAGTGGTGTGGGCAGTAGTGTTGCGCTGTGGGAGTGGTGTGGGCAGTGGTGTAGCGCTTTGGGTCTGGTGTGGGAAGTGGTGTAGCGCTGTGGGAGTGGTGTGGTTAGTGGTGTAGTGCTGTGGGAGTGGTTTGGGCAGTGGTGTAGTGCTGTTGGAGTGGTGTGGGCAGTTGTGTAGCGCTATGGGAGTGGTGTGGGCAGTGGTGTAGCGCTGTGGGAGTTGCATGGGCAGTTGTGTGGAATGTGGTGCAGAGCGGTGGGAGTGTTGTGAGTAGTGGTGTAGCGCTGTGGGAGTGGTGAGGGCAGTGGTGTAGCGCTGTGGGAGGGGTGACGGCAGTGGTATAGCGCTCTGGGAGTGGTGTGGGTTGTGGTATAGCGCTGAGGGAGTGTTGTGGGCAGTGGTGTAGCGCTGTGGGAGTGGTGTGGGCAGTGGTGTAGCGCTGTGGGAGTTTTGTGGGCAGTGGTGTAGCGCTGTGGGAGTGGTGTGGGCAGTGGTGTAGAGCTGTGGGAGTAGTGTGGGCAGTGGTGAAGCGCTGTAGTAGTGGTGTGGGCAACGGTGTAGCGCTGAGTGTGTGGTGTGGGCAGTGGTATAACGCTTTGGGTGTGGTGTAGGCAGTGGTATAACGCTGTGAGAGTGGTGTGGGCAGTGCTGTAGCACTGTTGGAGAAGTGTGGCAGTGGTGTAGAGCTGTGGGAGTGGTGTGGCAGTGGTGTATCGCTGTGGGAGTGTTGTGGGCAGTGGTGTGTCGCTGTAGGAGTGGTGTGGACAGTGGTATAACGCTTTGGGAGTGGGGTGGGCAGTGGTATAACGCTGTGGGAGTGGTGTGGGCAGTGGTGAAGAGGTGCAAGAGTGGTGTGGGCAGTGGTGTAGCGCTGTGGGAGTGGTGTGGGCAGTGGTGTTGCGCTGTGGGAGTGGTGTGGGCATTGGTGTTGCGCTGTGTGAGCGGTGTGGGCAGTGGTGTAGCGCTTTGGGTCTGGTGTGGGAAGTGGTGTAGCGCTGTGGGAGTGGTGTGGTTAGTGGTGTAGTGCTGTTGGAGTGGTGTGGGCAGTTGTGTAGCGCTGTGGGAGTGGTGTAGGCAGTGGTGTAGCGCTGTGGGAGTTGCATGGGCAGTAGTGTGGGATGTGGTGTAGATCGGTGGGAGAGTTGTGATTAGTAGTGTAGCGCTGTGGGAGTGGTGAGGGCAGTGGTGTAGCGCTGTGGGAGGGGTGAGGGCAGTGGTGTTGCACTGTGGGAGTGGTGTGCGCAGTGGTGTTGCGCTGTAGGAGTGGTGTGGGCAGTGGTGTAGCGCCTTGGGAGTGGTGTGGGCAGTGGTATAGCGCTCTGGGAGTGGTGTGGGTTGTGGTGTAGCGCTGAGGTAGTTTTGTGGGCAGTGGTGTAGCGCTGTGGGAGTGGTGTGGGCAGTGGTGTAGCGCTGTGGGAGTGGTGTGGGCAATGGTGTAGCGCTGAGTGTGTGGTGTGGGCAGTGGTATAACGCTTTGGTAGTTGTGTAGGCAGTGGTATAACGCTGTGGGAGTGGTGTGGGCAGTGCTGTAGCACTGTTGGAGAAGTGTGGCAGTGGTGTAGCGCTGAGGGTGTGGTGTGGGCAGTGGTGTAGCGCTGTGGGAATGGTGTGGGCATTAGTGTAGCGCTGTCGGAGTGGTGTGAGCAGTGGTGTAGCGCTGAGGGTGTGGTGTGGGCAGTGGTGTAGCGCTGTGGGAGTGGTATGGGCAGTGGTGTAGTGCTATGGGAGTGGTGTGTTTAGTGGTGTGACGCTGTGGGAGTGGTGTGTGGCATTGGCGTAGCGCGGTGGGAGTGGTATGGGCAGTGGTGTATCGCTGTGGGAGTGGTGTGGGCAGTGGTGCAGTGCTGTGGGATTGGTGTGGGCAGTGGTGTAGTGCTGTGGTTTGGTATGGGTAGTGGTGTGACGCTGTGGGAATGGTGAGGGTTGTGGAGTAGCTCTGTGGGAGTGGTGTGGTCAGTGGTGTTGAGTTGTGGGTGCGGTGTGGGGTGTGGTGTTGCGCTGTGTGAGTGTTGTGGGCAGTGGTGTAGCGCTTTGGGTGTGGTGAGGGCAGTGATGTAGCGCTGTGGGACTGTTGTGGGCAGTGGTGTAGCGCTTTGGGATTGGTGTTTGCAGTGGTGTAGCGCTGTGGGTGTGGTGTGGGCAGTGGTGTAGCGCTGTGGGAGTGTTATGGGCAGCGTTGTACTGCTTTGGGAGTGGTGTGAGCAGTGGTGTAGAGCTCTGTGAGTGGTTTGGGCAGTGGTGTAGCGCTGTGGGAGTGGTGTGTGCAGTGGTGTAGCGCTGTAGGAGTGGTGTGGGCAATGTTGTAGCGCTGTGTGTGTGGTGTGGGCAGTGGAATAACGCTTTGGGAAAGGTGTAGGCAGTGGTATAACGCTGTGGGAATGGTGTGGGCAGTGCTGCAGCACTGTGGGATTGGTGTGGGCAGTAGTGTAGCGCTGTGGGAGAGGTGTTGGCAGTGGTGTAGCGCTGTGGGAGTGGTGTGAGCAGTGGTGTATCGCTGTGGGAGAGATGTGGGTTGTGGAGTAGCACTGTGGGAGTGGTGTGGGCAGTGGTGTAGCGCTGTGGTGTGAGCAGTGGTGTAGGGCTGTGGGAGTGGTGTGGTGTGTGGTGTAGCGCTGTGGGAGTAGTGTGGGCCGTGGTGTAGCGCTGTGGTGTGAGCAGTGGTGTAGGGCTGTGGGAGTGGTGTGGGCCGTGGTGTAGGGCTGTGGTGTGAGCAGTGGTGTAGCGCTGTTGGTGTTGTATGGGCAGTGGTGTAGTGCTGTGGGAGTGGTGTGGGCAGTTGTGTAGCGCTGTGGGAGTGTTGTGGGCAGTGGTGTAGAGGTGCAGGAGTGGTGTGGGCAGTGGTGTAGTGCTGTGGGAGTGGTTTGGGCAGTGGTGTAGTGCTGTTGGAGTGGTGTGGGCAGTTGTGTAGCGCTATGGGATTGGTGTGGGCAGTGGTGTAGCGCTGTGGGAGTTGCATGGGCAGTGGTGTAGCGCTGTGGGAGTGTTGTGAGTAGTGGTGTAGCGCTGTGGGAGGGGTGACGGCAGTGGTGTTGCGCTGTGGGAGTGGTGTGGGCAGTGGTGTAGCGCTTTGGGTCTGGTGTGGGAAGTGGTGTAGTGCTGTGGGAGTGGTTTGGGCAGTGGTGTAGTGCTGTGGGAGTGGTTTTGGCAGTGGTGATGCGCTGTGTGTGTGGTGTGGGCAGTGGTGTAGTGCTGTGGGAGTGGTGTGGGTTTTGGTGTAGCGCTGTGGGAGTGGTGTGGGCAGTGGTATAACGCTTTGGGAATGGTGTGGGCAGTGGTATAACGCTGTGGGTGTGGCGTGGGCAGTGGTGTAGAGGTGCGGCAGGGGTGTGGACAGTGTTGTAGCGCTGTGGGAGTGGTGTGGGCATTGGTGTTGCGCTGTGTGAGTGGTGTGGGCAGTGGTGTAGCGCTTTGGGTATGGAGTTGGAAGTGTTGTAGCGCTGTGGGAGTGTTGCGGTTAGTGGTGTAGTGCTGTGGGAGTGGTTTGGACAGTGGTGTAGTGCTGTGGGAGAGGTGTGGGCAGTTGTGTAGCGCTGTGGGAGTGGTGTGGGCATTGGTGTAGCGCTGTGGGAGTTGCATGGGCAGTAGTGTGGGATGTGGTGTAGAGCGGTGGGAGTGGTGTGGGCAGTGGTGAAGAGCTGTGGGAGTGGTTTGGGGAGTCGTGTAGCGCTGTGGGAATGGTGTGGGCAGTAGTGTAGCGCTGTCGGAGTGGTGTGGTTAGTGGTGTGACGCTGTGGGAGTGCTGTGGGCAGTGGTGTAGCGCTGTGGGAGTGGTGAGGGCAGTGGTGTAGCGCTGTGGGAGTGTTGTGCACAGTCGTGTAGCGCTGTGGGAGTGTTGTGGGCAATGGCGTAGCGCTGTGGGTGTGGTGTGGGCAGTGGTTTAGTGCTGTGGGATTGGTGTGGGCAGTGGTGTAGTGTTGTGGGAGTGGTGTGGTTAGTGGTGTGACGCTGTGGGAGTGGTGTGGGCAGTGGTGTAGAGCTGTAGTAGTGGTGTGGGCAATGGTGTTGCGCTGAGTGTGTGGTGTGGGAAGTGGTATAACGCTTTTGGAGTGGTGTAGGCATTGTTATAACGCTGTGGGAGTTGTGTGGGCAGTGCTATAGCGCTCTGGGAGTGGTGTGGGTTGTGGTGTAGCGCTGAGGGAGTGATGTGGGCAGTGGTGTAGCGCTGTGGGAGTTTTGTGGGCAGTGGTGTAGCGCTGTGGGAGTGGTGTGGGCGGTGGTGTAGCGCTGTGGGAGTGGTGTGGGCGGTGGTGTAGCGCTGTGGGAGTGGTGTGGGCAATGGTGTAGCGCTGAGTGTGTGGTGTGGGCAGTGGTATAACGCTTTGGTAGTGGTGTAGGCAGTGGTATAACGCTGTGGGAGTGGTGTGGGCAGTGGTGTGTCGCTGTAGGAGTGGTGTGGATAGTGGTATAACGCTTTGGGAGTGGGGTGGGAAGTAGTATAATGCTGTGGGAGTGGTGTGGGCAGTGGAGTAGAGGTGCAAGAGTGGTGTGGGCAGTGGTGTAGCACTGTGGGAGTGGTGTGGGCAGTGTTGTTGCGCTGTGGGAGTGGTGTGGGCATTGGTGTTGCGCTGTGTGAGTGGTGTGGGCAGTGGTGTAGCGCTTTGGGTCTGGTGTGGGAAGTGGTGTAGCGCTGTGGGAGTGGTGTGGTTAGTGGTGTAGTGCTGTGGGAGTGGTTTGGGCAGTGGTGTAGTGCTGTTGGTGTTGTGTGGGCAGTTGGCTAGCGCTGTGGGAGTGGTGTAGGCAGTGGTGTAGCGCTGTGGGAGTTGCATGGGCAGTAGTGTGGGATGTGGTGTAGAGCGGTGGGAGTGTTGTGAGTAGTGGTGTAGCGCTGTGGGAGTGGTGAGGGCAGTGGTGTAGCGCTGTGGGAGGGGTGAGGGCAGTGGTGTTGCGCTGTGGGAGTGGTGTGCGCAGTGGTGTTGCGCTGTGGGAGTGGTGTGGTTAGTGGTGTAGTGCTGTGGGAGTGGTGAGGGCAGTGGTGTAGCGCTGTGGGAGGGGTGAGGGCAGTGGTGTTGCGCTGTGGGAGTGGTGTGCGCAGTGGTGTTGCGCTGCGGGAGTGGTGTGGTTAGTGGTGTAGTGCTGTGGGAGTGGTGAGGGCAGTGGTGTAGCGCTGTGGGAGGGGTGAGGGCAGTGGTGTTGCGCTGTGGGAGTGGTATGCGCAGTGGTGTTGCGCTGTGGGAGTGGTATGGGCAGTGGTGTAGCGCCTTGGGAGCGGAGTGGGCAGTGGTATAGCGCTCTGGGAGTGGTGTGGGTTGTGGTGTAGCGCTGAGGGAGTGATGTGGGCAGTGGTGTAGCGCTGTGGGAGTTTTGTGGGCAGTGGTGTAGCGCTGTGGGAGTGGTGTGGGCAGTGGTGTAGCGCTGTGGGAGTGGTGTGGGCAATGGTGTAGCGCTGAGTGTGTGGTGTGGGCAGTGGTATAACGCTTTGGTAGTGGTGTAGGCAGTGGTATAACGCTGTGGGAGTGGTGACGGCAGTGCTGTAGCGCTGTGGGAATGGTGTGGGCATTAGTGTAGCGCTGTCGGAGTGGTGTGAGCAGTGGTGTAGCGCTGAGGGTGTGGTGTGGGCAGTGGTGTAGCGCTGTGGGAGTGGTATGGGCAGTGGTGTATCGCTGTGGGAGTGGTGTGGGCAGTGGTGCAGTGCAGTGGTTTGGTATGGGTAGTGGTGTGACGCTGTGGGAGTGGTGAGGGTTGTGGAGTAGCTCTGTGGGAGTGGTGTGGTCAGTGGTGTTGAGCTGTGGGTGCGGTGTGGGGTGTGGTGTTGCGCTGTGTGAGTGTTGTGGGCAGTGGTGTAGCGCTTTGGGTGTGGTGAGGGCAGTGATGTAGCGCTGTGGGACTGTTGTGGGCAGTGGTGTAGCGCTTTGGGATTGGTGTTTGCAGTGGTGTAGCGCTGTGGGTGTGGTGTGTGCAGTGGTGTAGCGCTGTAGGAGTGGTGTGGGCAGTGGTGTAGCGCTGTAGGAGTGGTGTGGGCAATATTGTAGCGCTGTGTGTGTGGTGTGGGCAGTGGAATAACGCTTTGGGAATGGTGTAGGCAGTGGTATAACGCTGTGGGAATGGTGTGGGCAGTGCTGTAGCACTGTGGGAGTTGTGTGGCAGTGGTGTAGAGCTGTGGGAGTGGTGTGGGGAGTGCTGTAGCGCTGTGGGAATGGTGTGGGCAGTAGTGTAGCGCTGTGGGAGAGGTGTTGGCAGTGGTGTAGCGCTGTGGGAGTGGTGTGGGCAGTGGTGTATCGCTGTGGGAGTGGTGTGGGTTGTGGTGTAGTGCTGTGGGAGTGGTGTGGGCAGTGGTGTAGCGCTGTGGGAGTGGTGTGGGCCGTGGTGTAGCGCTGTGGTGTGAGCAGTGGTGTAGCGCTGTTGGTGTTGTATGGGCAGTGGTGTAGGGCTGTGGGAGTGGTGTGGGCAGTGGTGTAGCGCTGTGGTGTGAGCAGTGGTGTAGTGCTGTGGGAGTGGTGTGGGCAGTGGTGTTGCGCTGTGGGAGTGGTGTGGGCAGTGGTGTAGCGCTTTGGGTCTGGTGTGGGAAGTGGTGTAGTGCTGTGGGAGTGGTTTGGGCAGTGGTGTAGTGCTGTTGGAGTGGTGTGGGCAGTTGTGTAGCGCTATGGGAGTGGTGTGGGCAGTGGTGTAGCGCTGTGGGATTTGCATGGGCAGTGGAGTAGCGCTGTGGGAGTGTTGTGAGTAGTGGTGTAGCGCTGTGGGAGGGGTGACGGCAGTGGTGTTGCGCTGTGGGAGTGGTGTGGGCAGTGGTGTAGCGCTTTGGGTCTGGTGTGGGAAGTGGTGTAGTGCTGTGGGAGTGGTTTGGGCAGTGGTGTAGTGCTGTTGGAGTGGTGTGGGCAGTTGTGTAGCGCTATGGGAGTGGTGCGGGCAGTGGTGTAGCGCTGTGGGAGTTGCATGGGCAGTGGTGTAGCTCTGTGGGAGTGTTCTGAGTAGTGGTGTAGCGCTGTGGGAGGGATGACGGCAGTGGTGTTGCGCTGTGGGAGTGGTGTGGGCAGTGGTGTTGCGCTGTGGGAGTGGTGTGCGCAGTAGTTTAGCGCCTTGGGAGTGGTGTGGGCAGTGGTATAGCGCTCTGGGAGTGGTGTGGGTTGTGGTATAGCGCTGAGGGAGTGTTGTGGGCAATGGCGTAGCGCTGTGGGTGTGGTGTGGGCAGTGGTTTAGTGCTGTGGGATTGGTGTGGGCAGTGGTGTAGTGTTGTGGGAGTGGTGTGGTTAGTGGTGTGACGCTGTGGGAGTGGTGTGGGCAGTGGTGTAGAGCTGTAGTAGTGGTGTGGGCAATGGTGTTGCGCTGAGTGTGTGGTGTGGGAAGTGGTATAACGCTTTTGGAGTGGTGTAGGCATTGTTATAACGCTGTGGGAGTTGTGTGGGCAGTGCTATAGCGCTCTGGGAGTGGTGTGGGTTGTGGTGTAGCGCTGAGGGAGTGATGTGGGCAGTGGTGTAGCGCTGTGGGAGTTTTGTGGGCAGTGGTGTAGCGCTGTGGGAGTGGTGTGGGCGGTGGTGTAGCGCTGTGGGAGTGGTGTGGGCGGTGGTGTAGCGCTGTGGGAGTGGTGTGGGCAATGGTGTAGCGCTGAGTGTGTGGTGTGGGCAGTGGTATAACGCTTTGGTAGTGGTGTAGGCAGTGGTATAACGCTGTGGGAGTGGTGTGGGCAGTGGTGTGTCGCTGTAGGAGTGGTGTGGATAGTGGTATAACGCTTTGGGAGTGGGGTGGGAAGTAGTATAATGCTGTGGGAGTGGTGTGGGCAGTGGAGTAGAGGTGCAAGAGTGGTGTGGGCAGTGGTGTAGCACTGTGGGAGTGGTGTGGGCAGTGTTGTTGCGCTGTGGGAGTGGTGTGGGCATTGGTGTTGCGCTGTGTGAGTGGTGTGGGCAGTGGTGTAGCGCTTTGGGTCTGGTGTGGGAAGTGGTGTAGCGCTGTGGGAGTGGTGTGGTTAGTGGTGTAGTGCTGTGGGAGTGGTTTGGGCAGTGGTGTAGTGCTGTTGGTGTTGTGTGGGCAGTTGGCTAGCGCTGTGGGAGTGGTGTAGGCAGTGGTGTAGCGCTGTGGGAGTTGCATGGGCAGTAGTGTGGGATGTGGTGTAGAGCGGTGGGAGTGTTGTGAGTAGTGGTGTAGCGCTGTGGGAGTGGTGAGGGCAGTGGTGTAGCGCTGTGGGAGGGGTGAGGGCAGTGGTGTTGCGCTGTGGGAGTGGTGTGCGCAGTGGTGTTGCGCTGTGGGAGTGGTGTGGTTAGTGGTGTAGTGCTGTGGGAGTGGTGAGGGCAGTGGTGTAGCGCTGTGGGAGGGGTGAGGGCAGTGGTGTTGCGCTGTGGGAGTGGTGTGCGCAGTGGTGTTGCGCTGCGGGAGTGGTGTGGTTAGTGGTGTAGTGCTGTGGGAGTGGTGAGGGCAGTGGTGTAGCGCTGTGGGAGGGGTGAGGGCAGTGGTGTTGCGCTGTGGGAGTGGTATGCGCAGTGGTGTTGCGCTGTGGGAGTGGTATGGGCAGTGGTGTAGCGCCTTGGGAGCGGAGTGGGCAGTGGTATAGCGCTCTGGGAGTGGTGTGGGTTGTGGTGTAGCGCTGAGGGAGTGATGTGGGCAGTGGTGTAGCGCTGTGGGAGTTTTGTGGGCAGTGGTGTAGCGCTGTGGGAGTGGTGTGGGCAGTGGTGTAGCGCTGTGGGAGTGGTGTGGGCAATGGTGTAGCGCTGAGTGTGTGGTGTGGGCAGTGGTATAACGCTTTGGTAGTGGTGTAGGCAGTGGTATAACGCTGTGGGAGTGGTGACGGCAGTGCTGTAGCGCTGTGGGAATGGTGTGGGCATTAGTGTAGCGCTGTCGGAGTGGTGTGAGCAGTGGTGTAGCGCTGAGGGTGTGGTGTGGGCAGTGGTGTAGCGCTGTGGGAGTGGTATGGGCAGTGGTGTATCGCTGTGGGAGTGGTGTGGGCAGTGGTGCAGTGCAGTGGTTTGGTATGGGTAGTGGTGTGACGCTGTGGGAGTGGTGAGGGTTGTGGAGTAGCTCTGTGGGAGTGGTGTGGTCAGTGGTGTTGAGCTGTGGGTGCGGTGTGGGGTGTGGTGTTGCGCTGTGTGAGTGTTGTGGGCAGTGGTGTAGCGCTTTGGGTGTGGTGAGGGCAGTGATGTAGCGCTGTGGGACTGTTGTGGGCAGTGGTGTAGCGCTTTGGGATTGGTGTTTGCAGTGGTGTAGCGCTGTGGGTGTGGTGTGTGCAGTGGTGTAGCGCTGTAGGAGTGGTGTGGGCAGTGGTGTAGCGCTGTAGGAGTGGTGTGGGCAATATTGTAGCGCTGTGTGTGTGGTGTGGGCAGTGGAATAACGCTTTGGGAATGGTGTAGGCAGTGGTATAACGCTGTGGGAATGGTGTGGGCAGTGCTGTAGCACTGTGGGAGTTGTGTGGCAGTGGTGTAGAGCTGTGGGAGTGGTGTGGGGAGTGCTGTAGCGCTGTGGGAATGGTGTGGGCAGTAGTGTAGCGCTGTGGGAGAGGTGTTGGCAGTGGTGTAGCGCTGTGGGAGTGGTGTGGGCAGTGGTGTATCGCTGTGGGAGTGGTGTGGGTTGTGGTGTAGTGCTGTGGGAGTGGTGTGGGCAGTGGTGTAGCGCTGTGGGAGTGGTGTGGGCCGTGGTGTAGCGCTGTGGTGTGAGCAGTGGTGTAGCGCTGTTGGTGTTGTATGGGCAGTGGTGTAGGGCTGTGGGAGTGGTGTGGGCAGTGGTGTAGCGCTGTGGTGTGAGCAGTGGTGTAGTGCTGTGGGAGTGGTGTGGGCAGTGGTGTTGCGCTGTGGGAGTGGTGTGGGCAGTGGTGTAGCGCTTTGGGTCTGGTGTGGGAAGTGGTGTAGTGCTGTGGGAGTGGTTTGGGCAGTGGTGTAGTGCTGTTGGAGTGGTGTGGGCAGTTGTGTAGCGCTATGGGAGTGGTGTGGGCAGTGGTGTAGCGCTGTGGGATTTGCATGGGCAGTGGAGTAGCGCTGTGGGAGTGTTGTGAGTAGTGGTGTAGCGCTGTGGGAGGGGTGACGGCAGTGGTGTTGCGCTGTGGGAGTGGTGTGGGCAGTGGTGTAGCGCTTTGGGTCTGGTGTGGGAAGTGGTGTAGTGCTGTGGGAGTGGTTTGGGCAGTGGTGTAGTGCTGTTGGAGTGGTGTGGGCAGTTGTGTAGCGCTATGGGAGTGGTGCGGGCAGTGGTGTAGCGCTGTGGGAGTTGCATGGGCAGTGGTGTAGCTCTGTGGGAGTGTTCTGAGTAGTGGTGTAGCGCTGTGGGAGGGATGACGGCAGTGGTGTTGCGCTGTGGGAGTGGTGTGGGCAGTGGTGTTGCGCTGTGGGAGTGGTGTGCGCAGTAGTTTAGCGCCTTGGGAGTGGTGTGGGCAGTGGTATAGCGCTCTGGGAGTGGTGTGGGTTGTGGTATAGCGCTGAGGGAGTGTTGTGGGCAGTGGTGTAGCGCTGTGGGAGTTTTGTGGGCAGTGGTGTAGCGCTGTGGGAGTGGTGTGGGCAGTGGTGTAGCGCTGTGGGAGTAGTGTGGGCAGTGGTGAAGCGCTCTAGTAGTGGTGTGGGCAATGGTGTAGCGCTGAGTGTGTGGTGTGGGCAGTGGTATAACGCTTTGGGAGTGGTGTAGGCAGTGGTATAACGCTGTGGGAGTGGTGTGGGCAGTGCTGTAGCACTGTTGGGGAAGTGTGGCAGTGGTGTAGAGCTGTGGGAGTGGTGTGGCAGTGGTGTATCGCTGTGGGAGTGGTGTGGACAGTGGTATAACGCTTTGGGAGTGGGGTGGGCAGTGGTATAACGCTGTGGGAGTGGTGTGGGCAGTGGTGTAGAGGTGCAGAAGTGGTGTGGGCAGTGGTGTAGCGCTTCGGGAGCGGTGTGGGCAGTGGTGTTGCGCTGTGGGAGTGGTGTGGGCATTGGTGTTGCGCTGTGTGAGTGGTGTGGGCAGTGGTGTAGCGCTTTCGGTCTGGTGTGGGAAGTGGTGTAGCGCTGTGGGAGTGGTGTGGTTAGTGGTGTAGTGCTGTGGGAGTGGTTTGGGCAGTGGTGTAGCGCTGTGGCAGTGGTGTGGCCAGTTGTGTAGCGCTGTGGGAGTGGTGTGGGCGGTGGTGTAGCGCCTTGGGAGTGGTGTGGGCAGTGGTATAGCGCTCTGGGAGTGGTGTGGGTTGTGGTGTAGCGCTGAGGGAGAGATGTGGGCAGTGGTGTAGCGCTGTGGGAGTTTTGTGGGCAGTGGTGTAGCGCTGTGGGAGTGGTGTGGGCAGTGGTGTAGCGCTGTGGGAGTAGTGTAGGCAGTGGTGAAGCGCTGTAGTAGTGGTGTGGGCAATGGTGTAGCGCTGAGTGTGTGGTGTGGGCAGTGGTATAACACTTTGGTAGTGGTGTAGGCATTGGTATAACGCTGTGGGAGTGGTGTGGGCATTAGTGTAGCGCTGTGGGAGTGGTGTGAGCAGTGATGTAGCGCTGTGGGAGTGGTGTGCGCAGTTGTGTAGCGCTGTGGGAGTGTTGTGGGCATTGGCGTAGCGCTGTGTGAGTGGTTTTTGCAGTGGTGTAGCGATGTGGGAGTGGTGTGGGCAGTGGTGTAGTGCTGTGGGAGTGGTGTGGGCAGTGGTGTAGTGCTGTGGGAGTGGTGTTGTTAGTGGTGTGACGCTGTGGGTTGTGGTGTAGCGCTGTGGGAGTGGGGTGGTCAGTGGTGTTGGGCTGTTGTAGCGGTGTGGGGTGTGGTGCTGCGCTGTGGGAGTGGTGTGTGCAGTGGTGTAGCGCTGAGGGATGGAGTTGGCAGTGGTGTAGCGCTGTGGGAGTGGTGTGGGCAGTGGTGTAGCGCTATGGGAGTGGTGTGGGCAGTTGTGTAGCGCTTTGGGAAGGTGTGGGCAGTGGTGTAGCGCTTTGGGTTTGGTGTGGGCATTGGTGTAGCGCTGTGGGAGTTGCATGGGCAGTGGTGTGGGATGTGGTGTAGAGCGGTGGGAGTGTTGTGGGCAGTGGTGTAGCTCTGTGGGAGTGGTGAGGGCAGTGGTGTAGCGCTGTGGGAGTGTTGTCGGCAGTGGTGGAGCTCTGTGGGAGTGGTGTGGGCAGTGGTGTAGCGCCTTGGGAGTGGTGTGATCAGTGGTGTAGCGCTGTGGGAGTGGTGTGGGTTGTGGTGTAGCGCTCTGGGAGAATTGTGGGTTGTGGTGTAGCCCTGTGGGAGTGTTGTGGGCAGTGGTGTAGCGCTCTGGGAGTTGTGTAGGTAATGGTGTAGCGCTGTGGGAGTGGTGTGTGGCATTGGTGTAGCGTTGTGTGTGTGCTGTGGGCAGTGATATAACGCTGTGGAAGTGGTGTGGGCAGTGGTGTAGCGCTGTGTGTGTGCTGTGGGCAGTGATATAACGCTTTGGGAGTGGTGTAGGCAGTGGTTTCACGCTGTGGGAGTGGTGAGGGCAGTGGTGTAGTGCTGTGGGAATGGTGTGGCACTGATGTAGCGCTGTGTGTGTGGTGTGGGCAGTGGTGTATTTCTGTGGGAGAGGTGTGGTCAGTGGTGTAGTGCTGTGGGAGTGGTTTGGGCAGTGGTGTAGTGCTGTGGGAGTGGTTTTGGCAGTGGTGATGCGCTGTGTGTGTGGTGTGGGCAGTGGTGTAGTGCTGTGGGAGTGGTGTGGGTTTTGGTGTAGCGCTGTGGGAGTGGTGTGGGCAGTGGTATAACGCTTTGGGAATGGTGTGGGCAGTGGTATAACGCTGTGGGTGTGGCGTGGGCAGTGGTGTAGAGGTGCGGCAGGGGTGTGGACAGTGTTGTAGCGCTGTGGGAGTGGTGTGGGCATTGGTGTTGCGCTGTGTGAGTGGTGTGGGCAGTGGTGTAGCGCTTTGGGTATGGAGTTGGAAGTGTTGTAGCGCTGTGGGAGTGTTGCGGTTAGTGGTGTAGTGCTGTGGGAGTGGTTTGGACAGTGGTGTAGTGCTGTGGGAGAGGTGTGGGCAGTTGTGTAGCGCTGTGGGAGTGGTGTGGGCAGTGGTGTAGCGCTGTGGGAGTTGCATGGGCAGTAGTGTGGGATGTGGTGTAGAGCGGTGGGAGTGGTGTGGGCAGTGGTGTAGCGCTGTGGGAGTGGTGAGGGCAGTGGTGTAGCGCTGTGGGAGGGGTGAGGGAAGTGGTGTTGCGCTGTGGGAGTGTTGTGGGTAGTGGTGTTGCGTTGTGGGAGTGGTGTGGGCAGTGGTATAACGCTTTGGGGTGGTGTAGGCAGTGGTATAACGCTGTGGGAGTGGTGTTGCCAGTGCTGTAGCACAGTGGGAGAAGTGTGGCAGTGGTGTAGAGCTGTGGGAGTGGTTTGGGGAGTCGTGTAGCGCTGTGGGAATGGTGTGGGCAGTAGTGTAGCGCTGTCGGAGTGGTGTGGTTAGTGGTGTGACGCTGTGGGAGTGGTGTGGGCAGTGGTGTAGCGCTGTGGGAGTGTTGTGGGCAATGGCGTAGCGCTGTGGGTGTGGTGTGGGCACTGGTTTAGTGCTGTGGGATTGGTGTGGGCAGTGGTGTAGTGTTGTGGGAGTGGTGTGGTTAGTGGTGTGACGCTGTGGGAGTGGTGTAGGCATTGATATAACGCTGTGGGAGTTGTGTGGGCAGTGCTGTAGCACTGTGGGAGAAGTGTGGCAGCGGTGTAGAGCTGTGGGAGTGGTGAGGGGAGTTGTGTAGCTCTTTGGGAATGGTGTGGGCAGTGGTGTAGCGCTGTGGGAGTGGTGTGGGCAGTGGTGTAGCGCTGTGGGAGTTGTGTGGTTAGTGGTGTGACGCTGTGGGAGAGGTGTGGGCAGTGGTGTAGCGCTGTGGGAGTGGTGTGTGACAGTTGTGTAGCGCTGTGGGAGTGGTGGGGCAGTGGTGTAGAGCTGTGGGAGTGGTGTGCCAGTGGTGAAGCGCTGTAGGAGTGGTGTGTGGCATTGGCGTAACGTGGTGGGAGTGGTATTGGCAGTGGTGTAGCGCTTTGGGTTTGGTGTGGGCATTGGTGTAGCGCTGTGGGAGTTGCATGGGCAGTGGTGTGGAATGTGGTGTAGAGCGTTGGGAGTGATGTGGGCAGTGGTGTAGAGCTGTGGGAGTGGTGAGGGCAGTGGTGTAGCGCTGTGGGAGTGTTGTCGGCAGTGGTGTAGCGCTGTGTGTGTGCTGTGGGCAGTGATATATCGCTTTGGGAGTGGTGTAGGCAGTGGTTTCACGCTGTGGGAGTGGTGAGGGCAGTGGTGTAGTGCTGTGGGAATGGTGTGGGCAGTGGTGAAGCGCTTTGTGTGTGGTGTGGGCAGTGGTGTAGTGCTGTGGGAGTGGTGTTGGTTTTGGTGTAGCGCTCTGGGAGTGGTGTGGGCAGTGGTATAACGCTTTGGGAATGGTGTGGGCAGTGGTATAACGCCTTGGGTGTGGCGTAGGCAGTCGTGTAGAGGTGCGGCAGGGGTGTGGACAGTGTTGTAGCGCTGTGGGAGTGGTGTGGGCCGTGGTGTTGCGATGTGGGAGTGGCGTGGGCATTGGTGTTGCGCTGTGTGAGTGGTGTGGGCAGTGGTGTAGCGCTTTAGGTATGGAGTTGGAAGTGGTGTAGCGCTGTGGGAGTGTTGCGGTTAGTGGTGTAGTGCTGTGGGAGTGGTTTGGACAGTGGTGTAGTGCTGTGGGAGAGGTGTGGGCAGTTGTGTAGCGCTGTGGGAGTGGTGCAGGCAGTGTTGTAGCGCTGTGGGAGTTGCATGGGCAGTAGTGTGGGATGTGGTGTAGAGCGGTGGGAGTGTTGTGGGTAGTGGTGTAGCTCTGTGGGAGTGGTGAGGGCAGTGGTGTAGCGCTGTGGGAGGGGTTAGGGCAGTGGTGTTGCGCTGTGGGAGTGTTGTGGGCAGTGGTGTTGCGTTGCGGGAGTGGTGTGGGCAGTGGTATAACGCTTTGGGAGTGGTGTAGGCAGTGGTATAACGCTGTGGGAGTGGTGTGGGCAGTGCTGTAGCACAGTGGGAGAAGTGTGGCAGTGTTGTAGAGCTGTGGGAGTGGTGTGGCAGTGGTGTAGAGCTGTGGGAGTGGTGTGGTTAGTGGTGTGACGCTGTGGGAGTGGTGTGCACAGTCGTGTAGTGCTGAGGGAGTATTGTGGGCAATGGCGTAGCGCTTTGTGAGTGGTTTGGGCAGTGGTGTAGCGCTGTGGGTGTGGTGTGGGCAGTGGTTTAGTGCTGTGGGAGTGGTGTGGGCAGTGGTGTAGCGCTGTGGGAGTGGTGTGGGCAGTTGTGTAACGCTGTGGGAGTGGTGTGGTTAGTGGTGTGACGCTGTGGGAGTGGTGTGGGCAGTGGTGTAGCGCTGTGGGTGTGGTGTGGGCAGTGGTGTAGTGCTGTGGGAGTGGTGTGGGCAGTGGTGTAGTGCTGTGGGAGTGGTGTGGGCAGTGGTGTAGCGCTGTGGGAGTGGTGTGGGCAGTGGTATGGTGCTATGGGAGTTGTGTGGTTAGTGGTGTGACGCTGTGGGAGTGGTCTGCGCCGTCGTGTAGCGCTGTGGGAGTGTTGTGGGCAATGGTGTAGTGCTGTGGGAGTGGTTTCGACATTGGTGTTGTGCTATGGGAGAGGTGTGGGAAGTTGTGTAGTGCTGTGGGAATGGTGTGGGCAGTGGTGTAGCGTTGTGCGAGTTGCATGGGCAGTGGTGTAGTGCTGTGGGAGTGGTGTGGGCAGTGGTGTAGTGCTTTGGGAGTCGTGTGGGTAGTGGGGTGACGCTGTGGGAGTGGTGTGCGCAGTCGTGCAGCGCTGTGGGAGTGGTGTGGTCAGTGGTGTAGAGCTGTGGGAGCGGTGTGGGGTGTGGTGTTGCGCTGTGGGAGTGGTGTGTGTAGTGGTGTAGCGCTGTGGGAGTGAAGCGGGTAGTGGTGTAGCGCTGTGGGAGTGCTGTGGGCAGTGGTGTAGCGCTATGGGAGTGGTGTGGGCAGTTGCATAGCGCTTTGGGAGTGGTGTGGGCAGTGGTTTAGCGCTTTGCGTTTGGTGTGGGCATTGATGTAGCGCTGTGGGAGTTGCATGGGCAGTGGTGTGGGATGTGGTGTAGAGCGGTGGGAGTGTTGTGGGCAGTGGTGTAGCGCTGTGGGAGTGGTGAGGGCAGTGCTGTAGCGCTGTGCGATTGTTTTGGGCAGTGGTGTAGCGCTGTAGGAGTGGTGTGGGTTGTGGTGTAGCGCTGTGGGTGTGAAGTGGGCAGTGGTGTAGCGCTGTAGGAGCGGTGTGGGCAATCGTGTAGCGCTGTGTGTGTGCTGTGGGAAATGATATAACGCTTTGGGAGTTGTTTAGGCAGCTGTATAACGCTGTGGGAGTGGTGAGTGCAGAGGTGTAGTGCTGTGGGAATGGTGTGGGCAGTGGTCTAGCGCTGTGGGAGTTGTGTAGGTAATGGTGTGGCGCTGTGTGTGTGCTGTGCGCATTGGTATAACACTTTGGGAGTGGTGTAGGCAGTGGTATAGTGCTTGGGAATATTGTGGGCTTTGGTGTAGCGCTGTGGGAGTGGTGTGGGCAGTGGTGTAGTGCTGTGGGAGTGTTGCGGTTAGTGGTGTAGTGCTGTGGGAGTGGTTTGGACAGGGGTGTAGTGCTGTGGGAGTGGTGTGGGCAGTGGTGTGGGTTGTGGTGTAGCGCTGTGGGAGTTGTGTGGGCAGTGGTGGAGCGCTGTGGGAGTGGTGTGGGCAGTGGTGTAGTGCTGTGGGAGTGGTGTGGGTAGTGGTGTGACGCTGTGGGAGTGGTGTGGACATTGGTATATCGCTTTGGGAGTGGTGTGGGCAATGGTATAACGCTGTGGGAGTGGTGTGTGCAGTGGTGTAGAGGTGCGGGAGTGGTGTGTGCAGTACTGTAGCGCTTTGGGTTTGGTGTGGGCAGTGGTGTAGCGCTGTGGGAGTGGTTTGGGTTGTGGTGTAGCGCTGTGGGAGTGTTGTGGGCAGTGGTGTAGCGCTGTGGGAGTTGTGTAGGTAATGGTGTTGCGCTGTGGGTGTGGTGAGGGCAGTGGTGTAGCGCTGTTGGAGTGGTGTGGGCAGTGGTGTAGCGCCTTGGGAGTGGTGTGGGCAGTGGTGTAGCGCTGTGGGAGTGGTTTGGGTTGTGGTGTAGCGCTGTGGGAGTGGTGTGGTCAGTGGTGTAGCGCTGTTGGAGTGGTGTGGGCAGTGGTGTAGCGCCTTGGGAGTGGTGTGGGCAGTGGTGTAGCGCTGTGGGAGTGGTTTGGGTTGTGGTGTAGCGCTGTGGGAGTGTTGTGGGCAGTGGTGTAGCGCTGTGGGAGTTGTGTAGGTAATGGTGTAGCGCTCTGGGAGTGGTATGTGGCAGTGGTGTAGCGCTGGGGAGTGGTGTGGGCAGTGGTGTAACGCTGTAGGAGCGGTGTGGGCAATCGTATAGCGCTGAGTGTGTGCTGTGGGCAGTGATATAACGCTTTAGGAGTGGTGTAGGCATTGGTATAACGCTGTGGGAGTGGTGTGGGCAGTGGTGTAGCGCTGTGGGCGTGGTGGGGGCAGTGGCGTAGCGCTGTGTGTGTGGTGTGGGCAGTGGTGTAGTGCTGTTGGAGTGGTGTGGGTTTTGGTGTAGCGCTGTGGGAGTGGTGTTGCCAGTGGTATAACGCTGTGGGAGTGGTGTGGGCAGTGCTGTAGCGCTGTGGGAGTGGTGTGGTCAGTGGTGTAGTGCTGTTGCAGTGGTTTGGGCAGTGGTGTAGCGCTGTGCGAGTGGTGTGGGTTTTGGTGTAGCGCTGTGGGAGTGGTGTGGGCAGTGGTGTTGCGCTGTGGGAGTGGTGAGGGCATTGGTGTTGCGCTGCGTGAGTGGTGTGGGCAGTGGTGTAGCGCTTTGTGTCTGGAGTTGGAAGTGGTGTAGCGCTGTAGGAGTTGCATGGGCAGTGGTGTGGGATGAGGTGTAGAGCGGTGGGATTCTTGTGGGCAGTGGTGTAGCGCTGTGTGAGTGGTGAGGGCAGTGGTGTAGGGCTGTGGGATTGATGTGTGCAGCGGTGTAGCTCCTTTGGAGTGGTGTGGGCAGTGGTGTAGCGCTGTGGGAGGGGTAAGAACAGTGGTGTAGTGCTGTGGGAGGGGTGAGGGCAGTGGTGTAGCGCTGTGGGAGTGGTGTGGGCAGTGGTGTAGCGCCGTGGGAGTGGTGTGGGCAGTGGTGTAGCGCTGTGGGAGTGGTGTGGGTTGTGGTGTAGCGCTGTGGGAGTGTTGTGGGCAGTGTTGTAGCGCTGTGGGAGTGGTGTGGGCTTTGGTGTAGCGCTGTGGGAGTTGTGTATGTAATAGTGTAGCACTGTGGGAGTGGTGTGGCAGTGGTGTAGAGATGTGGGAGTGGTGTGGGCAGTGGTGTAGAGATGTGGGAGTGGTGTGTGTAATGGTGTAGCTCTGTGGGTGTGGTGTGGGTAGTGGTGTAGTGCTGGGGGAGTGGTTTGGGCAGTTGTGTAGTGCTGTGGGAGTGGTGTGGGCAGTTGTGTAGCGCTGTGGGAGTGGTGTGGGCAGTGCTGTAGCGCTGTGGGAGTGGTGTGGCAGTGGTGTAGAGATGTGGGAGTGGTGTGGGTAGTGGTGTAGCGCTGTGGGAGTGGAGTGGGCAGTGGTGTAGCGCTGTGGGAGTGTTGTGGGCAGTGGTATGGCGCTGCGGGAGTGTTGTGTGCAGTGGTGTAGCGCTGAGGGAGTGTTGTGGGCAGTGGTGTAGTGCTGTGGGAATGGTGTGGGCAGTGGTGTAGTGCAGTGGGATTGGTGTGTGCAGTGGTGTAGTGCTTTGGGAGTGGTGTGGGAAGTGGTGAAGCGCGTTGGGTTTGGTGTGGGCAGTGGTGTAGCGCTGAGGGAGTGGTGTGGGTAGTGGTGTAGTGCTGTGGGAGTGGTTTGGGCAGTTGTGTAGTGCTGTGGGAGTGGTATGGGCAGTGGTGTAGTGCTGTGGGACTGTTGTGGGCAGTGGTGTAGCGCTGTGGGAATGGTGTTGGCAGTGGTGTAGCGCTGTGGGAGTGTTGTGGGCAGTGGTGTAGCGCTGTGGGAGTGGTGTGGGCAGTGGTGTAGCGCTGTGGGAGTGATGTAGGTTGCGGTGCAGCGCTGTTGGAGTGGTGTGGGCAGTGGTGTAGCGCTGTGGGAATGGTGTGGACAGTGGTGTAGCGTTGTGGGAGTGTTGTGGGCAGTGTTGTTGCGCTGTGGGAGTGTTGTGGGCAGTGGTGTAGGGCTGTGGGAGTGGTGTGGGTTGCGGTGTAGCGCTGTTGGAGTGGTGTGGGCAGTGGTGTAGCGCTGTGGGAGTAGTGTAGGTAATTGTGTAGCTCTGTGGGTGTGGTGTGTGGCAGTGCTGTAGTGCTGTGGGAGTGGTGTGGGTAGTGGGGTGACGCTGTGGGAGTGGTGTGGGCAGTCGTGTAGCGCTGTGGGAGTCGTGTGGGATGTGGAGTAGCGCTGTGTGAGTGGTGTGGGCAGTGGTGTAGAGCTGTGGGAGTTGTGTGGGCAGTGGTGTAGGGCTGTGGGAGTGGTGTGGGTTTTGGTGTAGCGCTGTGGGAGTGGTGTGGGTTTTGGTGTAGCGCTGTGGGAGTGGTGTGGGTTTTGGTGTAGCGCTGTGGGAATGTTGTGGGAAGAGGTGTAGCGCTGTGGGAGTGGTGTGCGCAGTTGTGTAGCGCTGTGGGAGTGTTGTGTGTTGTGATGTAGCGCTGTGGGAGTGGTGTGGGCAGTGGTGTAGCGCTGTGTGTGTGGTTTGGGCAGTGGTGTAGCGCTGTGGGAATGGTTTGGGCAGTGGTGTAGCGCTGTGGAAGTTGTGTGGGCAGTGGTGTAGCGCTGTGGGAGTGGTGTGGTCAGTGGTGTAGCGCTGTGGGAGTGATTTGGGCAGTGGTGTAGCGCTGTGGGAGTTGTGTGGGCAGTGGTGTAGTGCTGTGGGAGTGGTGTGGTCAGTGGTGTAGTGCTGTGGGAGTGGTGTGGTCAGTGGTGTAGCCCTGTGGGAGTGATTTGGGCAGTGGTGTAGCGCTGTGGGAGTTGTGTGGGCAGTGGTATAGCGCTGTGGGAGTGGTTTGGGCAATGGTGTAGCGCTGTGTGTGGTGTGGGCAGTGGTATAACGCTTTGGGAGTGATGTAGGCAGTGGTATAACGCTGTGGGAATGGTGTGGGCAGTGGTGTAGCGCTGTTGGAGTGGTGTGTGCAGTGGTGTAGTGCTGTGGCAGTGGTGTGGGTAGTGGTGTGGCACTGTGGGAGTGGTGCGGGCAGTCGTGTAGCGCTGTGGGAATGGTGTGGTTTGAGGGGTAGCGCATTGGGAGTGGTGTTAGCATTGGTGTAGAGCTGTGGGAGTTCTGTGGGGTGTGGTGTAGCGTTGTGGGAGTGGTGTGGGCAGTGGTGTTGCGCTGTGGGCGTGCTGTGGGCAGTGGTGTAGCGTTGCGTGAGTGCTGAGGGAAGTGGTGTAACGCTGTGGGAGTGGTGTGGGCAGTGGTGTAGCGCTGTGGGAGTGGTGTGGGTAGTGGTGCAGTGCTGTGAGAGTTGTTTGGGCAGTGGTGTAGTGCTGTGGGAGTGGTGTGGGCAGTTGTGTAGCGCTGTAGGAGTGGTGTGGGCAGTGCTGTAGCGCTGTGGGAGTTGCATGGGCAGTGGTGTGGGATGTGGTGTAGAGCGCTGGGAGTGTTGTGGGCAGTAGTGTAGCGCTGTGGGAGTGGTGAGGGCAGTGGTGTAGCGCTGTGCGACTGTTGTGGGCAGTGGTGTAGCACTGTGGGAGTGGTGTGGGTAGTGTTGTAGCGCCTTGGGAGTGGTGTGGGCAGTGGTGTAGCGCTGTGGGAATGGTATGGGTTGTGGTGTAGCGCTGTGGGATTGTTGTGGGCAGTGGTGTAGCTCTGTGGGAATGGTGTGGGCATTGGTGTAACGCTGTGGGAGTGTTGTGGGCAGTGGTGTATCGCTGTGGGAGTGTTGTGGATTGTGGTGTAGCGCTGTGGGAGTGGTGTAGGTAATGGTGTAGCGCTGTGGGAGTGGTGTGTGACAGTTGTGGAGCGCTGTGGGAGTGGTGTGTGCAGTGGTGTAGCGCTGTGGGATTGGTGTGAGAAGTGGTGTAGCGCTCTGGGAGTGGTGTGTAGCAGTGCTTTAGTGCTGTGGGAGTGGTGTGGCAGTGGTGTAGAGCTGTGGGGAGTGTTGTGGGTAGTGGTATAACGCTTTGGGAGTGGTGTTGCCAGTGGTACAACGCTGTGGGAGTGGTGTGGGCAGTGGTGTAGAGATGCGGGAGTGTTGTGGGCAGTGGAGTAGCGCTCTGGGAGTGGTGTGGGCATTTGTGTTGCGCTGTGTGAGTGGTGTGGGCAGTTGTGTAGCGCTTTGGGTCTGGTGTGGGAAGTGGTGTAGCGCTGTGGGAGTGGTGTAGTTAGTGGTGTAGTGCTGTTCGAGTGGTTTGGGCAGTGGTTTATCGCTGTGGGAGTGGTGTGGGCAGTGGTGTAGCGCTGTGGGAGTGATGAGCGCAGAGGTGTAGCGCTGTGGGAGGGGTGAGGGCAGAGGTGTAGCACTGTGGGAGTGTTGTGGGCTGTGGTGTAGCGCTTTGGGAGTGGTGTGGGCAGATGTGTCACGTTGTGGGAGTGGTGTGTGTTGTGGTGTAGCGCTGTGGGAGTGGTGTGGGTTGTGGTGTAGCGCTGTGGGAGTGTTGTGGGCAGTGCTGTAGCGCTGTGGGAGTGGTGTGGGCAGTGGTGAAGCGCTTTGGTAGTGATGTGGGCAGTGGTGTATCGTTG